>NW_026652299.1:4230862-4494627 GCF_009828535.3 Hylobates moloch
TTTTTTTTTTTTTTTTTTTTTTTTTTGGCAGTTGTGGAACTCTGCCCCTCTTAAAGCGATTTCAGACAATTCCAGAACTTTCTGAAAAAGGGCCTATGTGGGTAGGTCTTATAGACAGAATCCTGGAAGAAAGCCACACACTCATGCTCTGGGGGTTCCCTGGGTCTGTCCCATAGACCTCAAGGCTGATGTTTCCAGGGCAGTCCTCATTTCAGATATTCTGGTCTGTACATCACACCATTTTTTGGGTTGTTTCCTGGGTTCTTTCTGGGAAATGTAATTATGTCTGGTGCATAGTAGTCACTTAATTCTTATTTTTATGGATTTGCTAGATGGCAGGGTATATAAGTGCCTCTATCTGCTGGTCTTAAGTTGATCCTCTGCCCTTCCTGGGGGTAGCAACAGTTCCTGATCCTCTTCAGGCATTCATGGTTAGGGTGTTGTAGTTTGCTAAGCACATTTATAGCCAGCTCAACTCTATGCAGTAATTCTGTCTGTCCATCCATCCATCGATCCATCCATCTAATCTAGCAATCATCTAACTGTTCATTATAAAGAGAATAGAGGGAAGGGCTTAAAGCCTTTCAGATATTTTCTCTGGACAGTTCAATATTTCGGATGGCTCTGCTTGCCTTCCCTGGCCTTCAAAAAACTGGGCTTCATAGCTTTTAGGACAAAGTGCGAAACGCTGGCTCTTTTAACAGGGCCGCATAGTGGAAAGGCCACTTGAGATTTGCCGTTGCGGGCTGCTGGTGTTTAGTTTTGATGTTATTGCTGCTGTTCTGGGTTTTAAATATTTTAATGAAAATTTTTATTGTGTTTGTGGACTGGCCTTTAGTAAAGACTGCAGTTTTAAATATTCTAATAAATGAATGGGAGGTGTGTATAAAGAGAATTAAAACGGAAACCTAGTTAACCCATACTTACAGGATATTCCATAAACCACAGTCGAATCTGATGTTGTTTAAAAGGTGAAGTGCATGACTAGGTACTGGAGGAGTAGATGATGCTTGTCTTCCAGAACTAGTATAACCACAAAAAGTCTGCACATTCTTGGGTGGTTTAGTGAGTATTTGTTTCTCTTATTTTCAAGTGGATTATTATTGTTGTTGCTGTTGCAATGGAGTCACCATGGTTCAGAGCTGTGCCTGGTTACACATAGAACAAAGAAGATGAGGAAAGGGGTGACTTACCTAGAAAACCTAGCCTTGTGTAACTGTCTTCTGCCTCTTGCAAATAAGTGATGAAACCTTATCCACCTGTTTATAAATTTTATGAATAGGCCTAAATATCTAAACCTGTGTAGAAAACATTTCCAATGAGCAATACAGTTCCTTTTGTGAATTGTATTCCTTCCTCCCACTCTGGTTTTGGTGCCTTAGGGCCTTTCCATAAAAAAAAATGAACTTATGCAATCTAGCTAGGTGGTCTTCACAGTGCTTTAAAAAATGCATTCTCTTTTTGGTGTCATGGTGCCAGGAGTGCTGTAGGAGAGTGTGGGCTTATCTCTCCCCATGCTCCTAAACATCAAAAGATAAGATGGAAAATAATGATGAAAAGTGATGGTGCCAGTCATTTCTCTGTTTGCTCTCAGACTGATTTCTTGTTCTCAGCCTCTGCCCTGCAGAGTCAGGGTCAGCCATAGAGATGCACAGGCAGGAAATTGCATGGAGGGAGGAGGGGAGATACTGGCTACTCTGCCAACTCTCTGCATCAGGTAGCATCTCCAGCAGTGTCTCTAACTCCCAAACAGGCGCTGCCATTGTGCCCCCACACCCCACCCTCACAAGCTTGTTAGATCCAGCTTTCTCCACGTTGCTCTGTCTGGGTTCTGATACTACCTACCTCCTCCTGCTACCTCCTCCCACTTGTAGTAACAAAATCCCAACACATTATTTTCTGATTATACATAATGCATGACCATTGTAAAAAAATGTAAACAACATGAAACTATAAAAAGAAAAGCATTGAATTACCTGAAATCCGACTATCCAGCAATAACCATATCAACATATTTGTGTATTTCCTTCCTGTGTTTTGGGAAACATTTAGATGGTACTAGTGGCTTCTCAGGGCTATAATTTGTGGATGAGCTTCTGTGATAAGAGCCTGTGCTACCAGAGAATATCAGGCCAGTTCCTAGGATGATGGGCACAAATGCCAAAAAACAGCAAGCCATGGATATGAGACTCTGACCCTCTACCATGCGCGCACGCGCGCGCGCACACACACACACACACACACATTTCAAAACCCAGTTGCCTTGAAGGCCACTTTCAGAGTAAATGTCCTTGGAAGAAGCCCCATTTTGCATGTTTTTCACTGTAAGTGGATACTGAACAGCTTCAGAGGTTTATTTCCAAAGGAAAGTAGGCTTCTGTAGCAACTCAAAGAGGTCTACAAGCAACTATGTTCCTCGAGCAGAATAACAGCAACAACAAACCCTGTATTTGGGTGGTAACTTTCTTCAGATGAGCTCAAGGTGTTCTGGCAGTATCTAACTTATTGTGGGGAAGTTGTTTTTATTTCTTCTTGTAGATGGGAAATCTGGGGCCAGTGAGGCAACCATGTGACCAAAACCACTGATCCAACATCTTCTGATGCTTTCTGACTCTGAGAAGCTTATAATTTCTCAGTTGTAGCCCTGGGCCCACTTCCAGAGATTCTGATTCCATAGGTCCTGAGATGAGGCACTTCCCCAAAGGTCCTCACGTGTTAATGTATAGCTAGGTCTAGGAACTGTTGCTATAGGAACCTTCTTATGTTCACATTCACTGGCCTGGTAATTTAAACCCATGTGGTGCATGGCACAGGCTTGTCTTTATAAAATATTGGGACACTTTGAACTGTCAGTTCTTCCATCTTAGGGTAGTCAAACTGGAGATATTCAGGCCTCTCTTGTCCATGATTGGTCTTCCTGCTTCTGGTTTTCTGTACTTGCCGTCTTGCTCCATTGGGTGTAGATCACTCTCATCATTGGGAAGCAGAAGGTAGGTCCAGACCTGTGATGACCAAGACGCAAGTTCTTGGTAACATTGGGAAAAGGTCACAGTTCCTCTCTGGATCCCTCCTATCTCCTCTTGGGCCTGCTGGCTCTGGTGTCATAGATTTCCCACTGTGCTCTACCCCAGCTTGTCTTCTCTGTCAGCATACATTAATAATAAAAGGGTATAAAAAATTTGACTCTCCTTCTCTCTTTAAAACACCTTAGTCCTAGGCCTAATTTCTTTGGTGCCTGTGTGGTTAGCTAATCTGAACTAATATGTTACTGGAGAAAAATGGATGTATTAGATTCTACTGCTGCAAAACAAATTAACCCAATACTGAGTTGCTTTGCTTAAAGTAGCAAGTATTTGTTACCTCATAGTTTATCTGGGTCAGGAATTTGGGAGGAGTTTAGTCAAATGGCTCTGACATGGGTCTTTCAAGATATTGGCTGGGGCTTCAGTCATCCTTGAGCCCTTGGCAGCAGCTGGGGGATCAGCTTCTAAGATGGCTCACTCATGCGGCTGTTGGCTGGAGTCCTCAGTTCCTGGTGGGCTACTGCTGTGAGGACACCTCAGTTCCTTTCCTTGTAAGTGGCCCCATGGGGCTGCTTGAGTATCCCGATGGCATGGCTCTCCCTAGAATGGCTGATAGGAAAGAGGAATAAGATGGGAACCACTCAGCCTTTTATGTCCTAATCTCATGACAGTGTTCCTGTCACTCTACCACATTCTTCTTTGTTTTTTTCCCAAAACAATCTTTTATATTTCACTGTATTGTAACTTTCCTTTTGGAATACAGAGAAACATAACATAGCTAGTATCAGTGGTTTGAGTTTCTAAATAGAAATTATACAATCCAGGCAAGAAAATTTAGTAGCACTTTCTACACAGATGCAAAAACAATCTGCTCCAAAACTACAAGGGTAAAAATAAGTGATTGGGATTTGCATGCACCCTTAAAAATATGCCCCTTTTACCAGTCCCCAATATTTTACTTCAAATAATTGTTTTCTTTAAAAATAATATAATTATAAAGACTTTCTGTAGAATCCTGGCCTATTTAAAATGGGCCAAGTGCAGGAAAGTGGCTTTAAGTAGTAGCTTTTCTATGATTAATCTAGGAACAGTGTGTATAGTGATTAAGATAAAAAAGAAGGCTATACTTACATTTATTCATATTGATCTGTAATTTTGTTATTTTTCTTTTTTATTTATTTGTTTTAAAATTTATTATTTTTAAGTTTTAGATTCAGAAGGTACATGTGCAGGTTTGTTACATGGTCTACCCACCACCCCCCCCCCCTTTTTTTTTTTTTTTAGCTAGAAGTGAGTCACTAAATACAATCCACACTTAAGAAAAGAGGAATTGGGCTCCACCTTTTGAAGGGGGGAGTATCGAAAACTTTGTGGATGTATTGAAAACCTACCACAGTGGATAACCCTTTAATATGCTAGCCTTTCCAGATCCCATATTTACATATTAATAGGGCCTCAAGCTGCTCAAAGCTTAATAGATTCTAGAGCTCCCTTCCCTGACTTACTGACTTTAGACAGAGAAGAATGGGGCGTTTCAGTCTTGTTGATTTGTAATACCCTGTCCTCCCTGCAATCCACGTGCTCATGCAGGTGGACAAGCACACAGGCACCCAATCACCCTTCTGGCTCTGGATCTGGTCCACATAGTGGTCACCTCACAACTGTCACAAGCAAAACTTTCTCTCCCACAGGACCTCCCCATCCCCATTCCCAGTCAGGCACTGGTGCCTCTGGTTTCTGACTTTTATGTTGAATACTTCATACTGGTAGCCCCATTCTTTGTCCTCAGTTTGGCCTTGAAGAAAAGCAGAGCAAGAATTGGAATGGCATTTGTAAGGAGGAGGAAAATCTTCTCCTTCCCGCCCATGTATTCAGGAGTTGTGATATCCCCTATATCCTAGCAACAGTCTTGGAGGTGAGGCAATGCTTTGTGTGAATCAAAGCAAGTCTGACTGTAGCATCATGACTATTGAAAAGGACTTTGAAAGATGAAAAAACTGCCAATTATATGTCTTTGAATTGGATTCCATCCAAGCCCTCCCTGAAGGAATCCCATTTTCTTGGTGTCTGTGCTGGGACAGGAAGGGAGGAAGGAATCCTGGAACATGGACTGCCTGAAAGCATAAAGCAGTTCCTTTGGACAAAGAATAATACCTGTTTCTCAGGTTAGGTTACTAATATGTGATGGATGGGTAAACCAAAGATTATGGTTCCGTCAGGCTTCTTAGGACATCATGAGTTACAAGCTTGTAAATCACTTGTGAAATATGCCATTAGTCAAGGGTGAAGAGGAATAAGGAAGCCTCTCTGTGTAGGGCAACGATAGTAAAAGAAATTGCCATAGGAAGAGACACTATTTGTATCTGGTCTAAGTAATATCTGGTTCTGTAAGCTCCTTGGAAGAAAGACCTAATTATTACAAGAGATATAGGAACAGTGTTACTGATTATAAAGTGGCATGTTTTTTATATCTTCCTAGGGACATGGATAGAATTTTACGTGGTTTGATATTTCGTTTGGGTGTGTTTATGAGGGGCGTTAATTAGGAAGAACAGGTGGCACTGTGTACTTTTGTTATAAAGCATCCTTTTTTGAGTGGTTACTGGGTGACAAGCATCAAAGCAAGGCCTGTTCCTTGACTTATTTTATTTAACCATCACAGCAACCCAGAGAGGTAGCTTATTATTAGCTCAATATTTATGGGTGAAATGCCCAAGGCTACACAGCTAATAAGTGGCAGAAGCAGAACTTGGATTCAGATATGTTGGTTTCCAGCACTCTGTGTCTTCTGCTTTGCCTTATCTCTATTAACAGTGCTTGAAGTGAGGGGGCTGCAAATATCTCCCACTTCTCATATGGGATGGTTTTATGCTTTTCTGCAAAGCAGTCAAATGACCTCTTGCCTTTGTTTAGCATCTAATCTGTAAAATGGGCTAATGGCTAAATTAATATGGAGAGCAAATGAGATATGTTTAAGCATTTCTTGAAGTAGGAAGTATAGTTTAAGTACAAGACATTATGCCCTCACCTCATCTAGAATCTGCTTCGAGTGGTACTGTGAGTTAAATGTTTGTGTCCCCCGTCCCAGAATTCATATGTTCAAATCTAACCCCCAAGGTGATGGTATGAAGAGATGGGTCATTTGGGAAGTGATTAGGTCATGAGGGCTCTGTGCTCATGAATGGGACTAGTGCCATTATGAAGGAGGCCTGAGGGAGTTTGTCTCTTCTACCATGTTAGGACCCAGCAACAAGATGTCATCTATGAAGCGGAGAGCCAGCCCTCACCAGATACCATATCTGCTGGCACTTTGATCTTGGACAAGCCAGCCTCCAGACCTGTGAGCAATAAAGTTCTGTTGTTTGTAAGCTGCTCATTCTAAGGTATTTTGTTACAGTAGCCCCAAGCAACTAAGACAATTAGTCAGGTTAACTCATGTTAATTAAGAGTGCTGGTTATGTTCAATGCATTTTACTAAGACTGAATGTTTGCAGAGTTTAGGTGATGATAGGATTTCAACCTAGTGCCCCTGTGTTATTTCTTGAGAACTGGAGAATAAGTAGTAGGGCTAGCTGAAATTGGTACAGCAAAAAGTGTCATTACCTGCATAAATTCTGTGCTCTCTCTCATACTTTTGGAGTTGAGTTATATGAGTAGTAAATCACCACCTCTCTAGAAGGTAAGCAATTGCCTATTTTCAAATATTAAAATCTAACACAGGCAAAGGAAAATGGGGTAAGATGATTATTTAGTGCAAAATACAGAAATCACCCTGAGTTTCAAGTACAAAGGAAAAACAATCTAGGCTCTTATCCCCATATAAATTGATGTGGGAAAGAGTAGTGTACAATGAAGTAATTGAATAAATAACATGAGATATTTATAAGATGAAATTTCTCTTTGTAGAGAGAAGGTCTTGAATGCAAAATGTGATATTTATCTTCTTGCTATTCACTATTGTCTGTTTTAAATAAGGTTGTCTAGTTCATTAATAATGAAGAGGACAGCAGAACACTATCATTCTTAAGATGATTGTACACATTTATAATGATTTACCATTTCTAGGTGCTTACTCTTGTTTATTAGTTTTCTCTTCAGCAATATCTGTAAAATGGAGACTATCAAAATTATTCCTATTTAACAGATTCAGAAATTCTGCAGCTCACATAGGTGAGCTTCCTACGATACTATACTTTGAGAAAGGAGTGGGTAAAATAACTTGGATCGTTGGTTTATTTTGGTCCCTGCAGTTACATGTGGGCACATGGTTCTGTGTTCTACTCCCCGTGCCAGCCTTAAAAATAAGCTCAGGTGACGACAGACTACAATGCAAAAAGCCTCTTGGTCCACTGCCTCCTATCGCCTCATTTTTCAAAGGAGACAGCCGAGCCTAAATGAATACATTATGGGTGAAGGACCTGTAACTCAGACCCAGATTGCCTGTTTCTTCAAGCTTGGTTTCCTTCAACCCTCATGTGCCACACTCGGAGCCACCCCAGGCACTCCATTATCTGAGAAGCTGCTCTCCTTGCCTCGCTTTGCTTTCTGGATGGAGCTAGAGTATGTAAGGGATGGGGGTGGGCAGCAGTCAGGATGCAATGGGACTGAGCTGTGTCAGATTCAAAAAAGATTTCAAAACTCCTCAGCATTTTTTTTTCAGCCCACAACATTTGCATTGGCTTCACTCCCTGCCCACCTAATCGTCCTCTTATTCCCCATCAGACAACAAGTACAAATGCCGGCAGCCACAGCCTCAATTTTCCCGAAGCCACCAGTTCCTGTAAAGCCAAAGGGAAACAGAGAGGAGGGCTGAACACTCTTGGCTTGGTTTCCTCTTGGAATTTGGCCCAAGTTTCTTCGCTTTCCTCCAGATTGCTTGTAGTCTGTAGTCACCTGAGCTTATTTTTGAGGCTGGTACGGATGGTGGAACACAGAACCACGTGCCCACGTGTAACTGCAGGGGCCAAGATGGTGATGTAAGAGAGCCGGATGCTCCCAGAACCAGCCAGATAGTTGTCAACAAGGTGCAAAGTGAGGCTGAGAATGGCTCTGGGCAGGGAAAAGAACAGTGCAGGTAATGCACGGGACCAGTGGGATTTCCAGTGTCATGTCTAATGCCCTAACTTTAATTCAGTTCCATACTGGTTTGTCCCTAGATAGTACTGGCTACTTTGGGGTCAGACCAGCAAGCGTGTGCCAGACATTGTGCTAGGTTTTGGAAAAAAGCACTCAAGGATAACACCCATTCTTCTGTCTTCCATGAGGTCATCACCTTCATAAGCATCACCTGGAGACTTGATACCATTTAGACACCTGATCTTCACTCCAAACCTGCCAAATTATCATCTCTGTGATGCAGGCCCAGGGATCTTCTATTGAAACAAGCCTCCAGTGTTAATCTCCCCAAAGTTTGAAGGAAGGCAAGTGAGAGAACATTAGAAGATCTCCTCTTAGAAGTGGAGGGACACTTGTGTGTCCAGGCTTGGAAACAAACTCTGACAAATCCTGAGACCTGGAAGAACAAACTCTTCGAGTTTGGGTCTGCTGGGGCTTATGGGTGATTCACTGGGCTTCTTTAGGTATGAGGGATGAAAATCTCAGGCCACTTAAGGAAATTTTATTAATTTGAATACAAAGATCAAGTCAAACTCTGATAAAAAAAAAATTTACTGAGCACAATGGTCATAGCCCTTTAGAGGATGAGAGAGTCTAAGGTAAGCTCTTGCCTTCCATTTAGCAGTGGTCCTAAGACTTACCAATGTAACCCACAGGATAAAAGATAAAATGAGTAAAACCTTAGAGTGTCTGCTCTTTGGGAGAAGAGAGTATGGAGAACATCCTCTTGCATGGGGGGCATTTAAATGTGTAACTGAGAATCCTGAAGGAGAGGGTAAGGTGAGTAGAGGTGGACACGGATGCTCACTGATGGGGACACAGCTTTTACTGAAGGTCCATGCAATAAAATAAGCTTTCTGTGAGCTAAAAATAACATTTACTGAGCACTTTCGAGGGGCACTCTCTACAGCTTACAAGTGTTAACTTCCTTTTATCCTCACAGCAACACGATGAGTTAGGTATTATTACTTGCTCCATTTTCCACAGAAGAAAATTGAGGCACAGAGAAGTGTAGTTAATTGCTCCATGTCACATGGCAAAGAAGCAGTAGATCCAGGAGCTGAAGCCCAAGAGTCTTCCTGTGGGGTGTCTGCACTCAGCCCTGTCCCTTATCTTAGGAAGCCATTCGAGGCCTGTGCTCACACTGCTGAGCTCTCTTGTCCCTCTAGGCTTCTGCAGAAAAAGTCCCTGCTGATATTCCAGGGCAGAGGAAGTGAAAGCTGTAACCCTCAGGAAGTGCCAGCATTGAAGGAGAGGGTGCGAAAAGGCTGAGGGAGCTGGAATAACTTGAGACTTTTCCAGGGCCCGCCATGGCAGCACAACATTTCAGGGCATTTTATATCTGTCCAGGGCAGGAGGCAGTCAGTGTCCTTTCTTGGTGGGACTCAGGTGTGCATTTATAGAGGAGCCAGACCCCTGGCTTCTGGTTTTGCTTGCCAGGGTCAGCAGGTCTAGGGCAGGAACAGAGTGGCATGGCCCACTTTACAGGAGTTGACAACATGAGTTACATAGGTGAAAAAGAGAAACATTTTGAGGAATCCCACAGTGCTGGCAAGAATCAAGTTGCAATGCTTGACCCTGGGGTTGGATGTGGAGATAAATGAAGCTGATGGGCTAGGAGATTGGGAGATGGAAAAGGTTGGTATCAGATGGGGGGCAAACACCATTAGAATGGTGAGCTTGGAAACTGAGAGGTCCTGCAGCAGGACTTATAAATGACTGAAAATGGCCCAGGGAAATGATTGGAGTTTGTCAGTGAGGAATGAGAATGTTGAAAGAATCATTGTGTGAATGTTGAGGTCACCAAGTTATGTCAGCAGTGCTAGAGAAACCTAGTGTAGAGAGGCAGCTTGAAAGCGTCCTTGAGTGGATAAAGGGCAGGGTAATATGAGATGTTCTAATTACCCAACACCTCTCACAAAGCAAGATAAAATCAATACACGGTTATTAAGAGGCAGGAGAGACCACTAGTTAGGGAAGAATGTATAGAAGACGCAGTACTTGAGCAGAACAGCTCAGGCTTTTCTTATTTTCTCATTCATTCATTCATTCATTCACCCATTCATTCATTCCAGAAAGAGAGGTGAGGGGAAATATATATATATTTTTAAATTTAGAGATCCAGAGGGTTAACTTTCATATCCTGATCAATAACTTGGGACAAACACCTCCATCTCAGGACCTTCCGGGGCCATGGCTAGCATCCTTTGGTTTGGGCATGTAAAGGAGCCTATGGATTAGGGATGTCTTTCTGGAATATATAGTGAAATATTTATCAGTCTTAAGGTATTTCCTAATTAGTTCTTACTAGTTACTATTAACTACTATTTAGGGGATTTGGTGAAAACTGAGCTGTGTTTAAGCGAGAGAGAGAGAGAGAGAGAGAGAGAGAGAGCCCCTGAACACAACATTCCCCTTTCGTTTTCCTAGAACTGGCCCTGCTCGAAGCTACTAGTCTTAGTCCGTTTGGGCTGCTATAACAAAATACCATAATCCAGGTGGCTTATAAGCAACAGAGATTTATTCCTGTCAGTTCTGGAGGCTGGGAAGTCCAAGATCAAGGCGCCAGCAGATCCAGTATGTGGTGAGGGTCCACTTTTTGGTTCATAGATGGTGCCTCTTCACTGTGTCTTCACATGGTGGAAGTGGTGAGAAGCCTCTGTGGTTCTCTTTTATCATGGCCTCCTGAATGCCATTCAGGAGGGCTCTAATCATCTCCCAAAGTCCCCACCTCCTGATATCATCACTTTGGGGATTAAAATTTCAACCTATGAATTCTGGGGTAACACAAACATTCAAACCCTAGCACTACTTTTCCATGAGACGACAAGGTGTGAAATAACTTTACCAGATATAACAGTTTCTGCACCCAGAAAAACTGGGTCCTAGTGTTCTATGATGCGTGGATTAGAAAGTTGGCTTAGAGAACTTGTTTTAAGAGTCTTTTTAAACAGAATAAAAAAGGTTTCATGTTTTGGGGAGAAAAGAAAAGGTGACTTTTGTGTGCTTCTTAATGCATATGTACAACTTTGAAAGGATTTATTATAGAACTCAAGAACAGAAGATTAAGAAATTAAGAATCATGATGCTTAAAATAGATACCACTATTTTTTTTCCACTTAAAGCAAAGCAATCTGCCAGGCAGGTGAGATTTCTGAAATGGTGACAATAAAATATACAGAAGCCTGGGATGCTATTCCTCTACCAGTACCAGTAATATTTCCAAATGCACTTTTGATGAATATTTTAAATTTTATCCTAGCAACATATAGATAAGCAGAGCTAGGAAAATGGTCATCTGATGTCCTTCCCAGCCCATGCTACTCTAAGTATAAAGGACTGCAGTGCATTTAACAATGTTCCTAATCTGCTACAAAATCAAATCAGCACCTACTTCTGTGCTTTCTTTTTCAGGTTATAAATTTTCTTTTTGTTTTTGAAATCAGTGACAGCTAGGAAGGAAAAAAAGTCATCCTAGGTATTTTTATAAGCTGTGTAATTGCTTTTCTTCCCTCATCAGGTTACTTTTTCTTCCATTTGCTATTACTTCCACTAAATCATAAACAGAAAAGAGTTAAGGCTAGCTGAGGTTTATTGAGGCTCGTGTGTATAACTGAAAAAAGTATAATCATAACTGTATATATATATATATATAGTGTCAGAATTTAGCTCTAAATATATGCAGACACCCCATTTTTTGGGAGGCAGTAGTGTTAGGAGTCCTGTAATACTCGGTTTATGTATTTGTGCCTACTGTTACATTTATTTCTGTCTATTTCTTATCTACTATATTGTAAATTCCGTAAAGGCAGCAGCTCTCTGTCATCTCCACATCTTCAGCTGTGCTTCACTATTAATGCTGGCTAATACATATTTATTTAATAAATGAGAAACATAGAAGGGAAAAATCATGTACACCTGCCCTACTAATAAATTATATGGTTTGATTTGAGGGATATCAAACCCATGTCCTTTCTCAGATTTGAAATTTTGTTCATTTCATTTTCACTGTCTTAAGGTTATTTATTTATTTTTTTCCAGAAAGCATCTGTTAAAGCAAAGTTTTGTCTGGAAATAGAGCTTTGAAGGCATGGGACACAGGTGGATGCATTTTGAATGGAGAGGATTGGATGGAAGGGTGGAAGTTGTGAGGCTGCTGGTGCGGACAGTCCCAGGCAGGGGTACCTGGGGGGAAAAGCTGCTGAAAGGCAGTAAGGCAGTATCAAAAGAGGTATATGCTGCATCTTTCATAAGGTTCCCAGCATGAGATATGGAGATTTTGAAGACAGTGGGCAATTAAAAAATCCTGCCCTTAGGTTTTGCAATGCCGTCTGAGGCCTGCATTCAGAACTGCCAATGCACAATATTGACCCCTAAGTGCTCACCTGCTTCTGTGCACAATCCCAATGATGGCACTTAGCAGAACTCTGTAGACAGCTGTAGTCTTACCAGGTGAGCAATAACACAGGAGCACATTCAGCCTCTCCTAGGTCCCTGTACCTAGGATAAATTCCCCAAATTTACTCACTGCCTTAAAAATCCTCCAAAAAAAAGGAGGATGTAAGCCTAGAGGGTGATCCCGGGAGACATAACAATCATAGAGCTCTCCAAAGAGAAAGGAAGCTCTGACAACAGTCAGAGGCAATGTGTCCCATGACACCTCCCAACTGTGTCCCGCCCCCCTACCCCTGTCAACTTTCGCAGCCTCTTACACAGCTAGCAAGGGACTCAGTAATAAAGCGTTGGCAGTCATTCTTCTGTTTTTGCCCTTTGAATCCCTAATTGGGAGTGTCTGGAGTCACACAAAGTAGGCAATGTTACACAACAGGACAGATACGTCAACCAAAGATACCATGGCTTTTGACAAATATATAATAATATTTTCATACATTTTCCTGATATAAGGCAGGGTTTACGTTGAGTGCAGAAAAACAGCTCAGTTCTCTCAGTGGTAGAAATGAGAGTAGTGATGGGGCAGGTGGGAGAGGGTGAGAGAGAAAGGGTAGGAGTCTCTGGGTACGGCTGCTGTATTTCAGGGTCTGTCGGCATTTCCATTACTGAAACCTCAGGGGGCTATAATTTGATGTAACTGTAAAAATTTACCCTCTGAATGGAAAGTTATCACCTTGGAACTTATTCTGCTGATATTTTGCAATTTTTGAAGAGGTAGAAGAATACATTTTCTCCCTGTGTTAAAATTAGAAGAGAAACATAGAAAGCCTACTTCATTTAGCTATTTTTGAGAGACCTTTGAAATAAGATAATATAATATGGACTTGGAATTCAACTTTTTTCTATTTCCACAGCTCCCTTTTATTTTTAAATATTGTCTTAATTTACATCCTCTTCTTTGCCTTCCAGAATGTGTGTGTGCGTGTGTGTATAAAATATATTATTCTGTATATCAACCCTCTCTCTACCTCCTCTCTACTAAACAAGCATTTGCTCCTATCTTCAAGACACTGTGTTTTGGGCTCAGAAAAACAAAGAAGAATAAAACAGTGTCTCTCTTTAATAACAAGCTTCTCTTCTGTTGGAGAAACATTTGGTTCGTTTTATTTTTCTATGTTAGATTTTAACCTCTTTGAGAGTCAAAAGAGGCATCCTGTGCATAAATACACTTGAATTCAACACAATACAATGTCAGAAAGGCTTATAAGTCTTCAAAAATGTAAATTTCTTGGCTATCATTAATCTTCTCCCTTCAACATTTCTTTCTTTGATCCTGGTTGAGTGAACTCCACAAAGCAATCTGTCCTAAGGTGTGGTAGGCAATAGAATGGTCCCTCAAAGGTATCTGCATTCTCATCCTTGGAATCTGTGACTGTTACCTTACTGGAAAGGGTAATTAAGGTTGCAGATGGAATCAAGGCTGCCAATCGGCTGGCCTTATAATACAGAGATTATCCCATTTTATCTGGGCACGCCCAAGGTAATCACAAGTGTTCTTAAAAGCAAAAGAGGGAGGCAGCAGAGCAGTCCTAGAGATGTGAGATGAGGGTGTAACCCTCCACTGTGGGCTTTGAAGATGGAGGAAAGGACCACAAGCCAAGAAAGGTGGGCAGCCTCTAGAAGCTAAAAAGGCAGGGAAATGGACTCTCCCCTACAGCCTCCAGGAAGAAATGCAGCCCTGCTGATATCTTGATTTTAGCCTGGTGAGACCCATTTTGAACTTCTGACCTGCAGAATTTTAAGTAACATCTTAACACAAACTTAGTGGCTTAAAACAACACAAATGTAACAAATGTTATGTTACATTTATATAATAAGAAATACATTGTAATACATTGTAAATAACAAATGTTATTACATTTGTATAATATTGTTACAAACAATACATTTATATTGTTGTAAGCCACTAAGTTTGTGTTAAGATGCTACAGTAGCAATAGGAAATTAATACACAAGGTAAATACAGAACAGGTCACCTTAACAGATTACCCAGTTAATTTCCCTTTTGGTTGATCAGGGCCTTCCAATTGTCCATCTGAATTTCCTAAAACCATTTCCATTCGAAGTCCTCATTCATATCCTCCTCATTTCAAGCTTCATTCCATGGACTTTTCATTTCTCTATATCTTATATTTTCCTCTCCAAAACCTACTTGTTCTGTCTTCTTGTTGAGGGCTTCTTTCTATTGATGGAAAATCTCTGATAATAGGTATCAAAGATGATATTTTTGATATGGGAGAAATAAGTTTTGTTCTATATGGTCTATATCAATCATGATCTAATCAGAAGCCAGATATCACATAGTTATTTGAACAAAGAAATATGAATATAAAGAATTATTAACTACAGCAGGAGATTAAAGGTTTGAGGCATTGGATAATAAGACTAAAAAGAACTTTAAAAGTATAGAGACCCAGCAATTTGATTACTGGCTATATACCTAGTGGAATATACAATAAATTATTCTACCATAAAGATACATGCACACAAATATTCACTGCAGCACTGTTTACAATAGCAAAGACATGGCAAAGACATGTAAATGCCCATCAGTGACAGATTGGATAAAGATAATGTGGTATACATGTACAATGGAATACTATGCAGCCATGAAAAAGAACAAGATCATATATTTTGCAGTAACATGGATAGAACTGGAGGCCATTATCCTTAGCAAACTAATGCGGGAACAGAAAACCAAATACCACATGTTCTCACTTATAAGTGGGAACTACATGATGAGAACACGTGGAAACATAGAGGGGAACAACAGACATTATGGCTTACTTGAGGTTGAAGGGTGGGAGGAGGGAGAGGATCAGAAAAAATAACTTTGGGAACTAGACTTAGTATTTGGATGATGGAATAATCTGTACAACAAACCACCATGACACAAGTTTACCTATATAAGAAAGAAACCTGCATATGTACCCATGAACCTAAAATAAAAGTTAAAGAGAGAGAGAGAGAGAGAATATGGAAAAAGCAGGTATAAAAGAGCAGCCTTATCCCTAGGGCTGAGCTAGAGCACCCAAGGAAGAGCCCCCTGACTGCCCACAGCTGTGATACAGACCTCGTTGGAGGCATGACCATGGTTCCCTGGGTAGTGGGGAATTAATTGTAATGCTGTGCTGGTGGAACTTGCTGAAACTGTGTTCTCTAGAATTTGTTAGAATTCCAACTGCTAGGATGTCAGGGAAAGCTTTTCACAGGAAGGTATATTGCTGGAGGCTCTTTGCCGTGAAACTACCCAAAGGGAGATGCCAGGAGAAATGGCTGGTCACTGACTGGTACTAGCTTCTATGCACTACAGGAGCCAGATGCTGGAGAAGGTGTATGTGCTGTAGGAGCTGGGCGTTAGAGAAGCCATGCATGCCAGATTCAGAAATAGGGAGGAAGGCCCCTTCTTCCTGCAGTGTCACTCCAACACCCGCTGCTGACAAAGCTTGATATCATTCCAGGTGGCAAAGGAAAAATATTTACAAGGCTCAACTCTATTCACAGAGCAGGCAATGAAGGGTGAATTTGGAGCTGAGAGGCAATAATTGAAAACTGGCAAGTAAGGTGGTGATTCTCAAAAAAGTGATCTGTGGATGACTGGGCATCCTGGAATTCTTCCTGGGGGTCTGTGAGGTCAATACTATTTTCATGATAATATTACAATTTTATTTGCCTATTTATTTTGTTGACCTTTGCACTCATGGTGCAAAAGCAGTGGTGGTAAAACTTCTGGCAACAAACAAAGCAGAAAACAAAGCAGTGACACCAAAATGTACTAGCTGTCGTTGTATTCTTCACCTCCATATATAATAAATGATCAGTTTCTTTTGAGAATCCCTGATGAAGCTGTAGGAATTATTAATTTTATGAAATTTCAAACCTTGAATACACATCACTTTATTATTCTGTGTGGCAAAATGGGAAGAATGCATAAAGTAATTCTGCTGCCTATCCAAATATAATTGTTTTGAGGAAAAGCAAGTGTGCAATTATTTGAATTGCAAGCTGAACTAGCTGCTTTTTTCATAGGATGGCATTTTAAATTGAATGCATGACTGACAGACTATGGTTATGCAGACTTGGGTATTTGGTAGACATTTTCTTTAAAATTAACAACAAAATGAGCCTGTCACTCTAAGGAAAAACTGAGCATTTGTTACCAGTGATAAAATTCAAGCTTTCAAGTGGAGATTAGAATTTTGGAAAACTTGTATCTGTCACCATGAGCTTGCCAGCTTCCCAATCCATAAAAACTTTTCTGGATTGATGATGATATTACAAACATGATTTTTTGATATTGTGTAAAATGTATTAATATTTAGAAAATCTGATAACCCAGTGAATTAATATTTTTTAAATGACCAATGTATGCTGTCCCAGAATCATTCATGGGCCAAAGATCTATTTAAAGTGTAAGATGGGCCAGTGAATTTTAATGTAACAGAAGGTAAAATGTTCTTTGATATGGTTTCAGATTCCATATTGCAGCTAACCTTTAAGACACTACCACTTGTTGAGTTCTGCGTAGTACCAAAGAATTTCCACAGTTATCTGCAAAGGCTATTAAAATTCTCATTCCTTTTCCAAGAATGTATCTGTATGAGGTTGAATTTTCTTCACCTATTTCACTCAATATACCACAACAGATTGAATGCAGAAACAGGTATGAGAATCCAGCTGTCTTTTATTACTAAGTCAGACATTAAGGCAATTTGCAAAGATGCAAAATAATGTCACTCTTCTCATTAAATTTTTTGTTTTGAAAAATATGGTTATTTTAATTTAAAGTATTTATGTTAATAATTGATTTATTACATTTTACATTAATTAAATGTTTAAATAATTCTCAATTAAAATTTTGAATACAGTACACATTAACAGAGAAAAATCACATACACAAAAGCTCTTTGGGGTACCCAATCATTTGTAAAGATTTTAAAGGCTCCCTGAAGACAAAAGGTTGAGAACTGCTGATATAGGAAATCAATGGGTGGAAGCTGCAGGTTGTGGCTTACAGGTAAGGAAGTACTATCTGAAAACTAGAGCTGTCTCAATCACACTAGTAATCAGAAAAGTGAAATTTAAACAACCCAGACAGAAACAACTTTTTGCCCCTCACATTGGCAAAATATTTTAAAAATCTGATGGTGTTAAGTTTGGTGAGAGTAGGTAAAAGTAAGAACTCTCACTTATTGTTGGTGAAGTCTGAGTGGTATGATCATTGGTGAGAGTAGGTAAAAGTAAGAACTCTCACTTATTGTTGGTGAAGTCTGAGTGGTATGATCATTGGTGAGAGCCCATTGGCAATCTTTTTTTTTAACTGACTCATATGCTTTGAAGACGAATTGGTAAGAATATACATTGTTAACCTTTTTTTTTTTTTTTCGTAATAGCAAAACAAGCAAACCAAGCCCTGCATAATGAATGGATCAATACAAAGTGGCATCTTGATATAATAGGTCCCATATAGCTGTTAAAGTGAATGTATTTGCTCTCAAAATGTATACATAGACCTTAAAACCATAACATTGAGTAAAAACAGAAAATTGCAGAGTGACAGGTATTGTACGATATAATTTATATATATTTTAAAAGGCAACACATGAAGAATATATTAATACATGTTCGGTTGAACCACATAAATTTATTTTGTGTGTGTGACAGGGTCTTGCTCCTTCACCTAGGCTGCAGTGCAGTGGTGGGATCATGGCTCACTGTACCCTCAACCTCTCAGGCTCAAGCGATCCTCCCATCTCAGCCTCTTGAGTAGCTGGGACCACAGGCATGCACCACCATACCTGGCTAATTAGAAATTTTTTTTTTTTTTTAGTAGAAGACAGGATCTTGTCATGTTGCCCAGGCTGGTCTTGAACTCCTGGCCTTAAGTGATCCTCTTGCTTCAGCCTGTCAAATGTTGGGGTTACAGGCATGAGCCATCATGCCTGGCCAAAATTAGATTCGTTAGGTCAAAAAATACTTGAATATAAGCAAATTCATATTATTCAAATTAAATATAGAGAAGTTTAAGAAATAGCCTTGAAGTAATCACACTAAATTCCTGTGTGGAAGATGGGCCTAAACTAATGAGAAGAGACTTCAACTTAATCTATAACATTTATTTTCTTTTATAAAAATGAATAAAATGACAAAATGCCAAAGTTGTAAATTCTAAATAGTGGATATTGGAGGTCGATTTTACTATTATATATTAAGGAATCTTTTTAAAAGAAACTAGAATTGTCCAAAAGAGGATGAAATGACTTAAGAGGCAACATGCTTCAGTTTACTTGCTGGGTCTAGCATGTGAGAAGAGACATTAAACTATCCACTGGGGAGATGGCCAGAAAACTCATGGCCTTTACTCAAAGGGGTAAATGTGTTTCCAGCAGCTTCAGGTCCCATGGCAGCCTATTGTGTGGGGAGGAGACACAGGGATGACAGATTTCTTTAGAGCCCCTATAAATCCCAGTACATAATTAGGTCCCCAATAGGCTGACTTCTGATATTTGGAGAAGGAAGATATTTTGTAGCAGAATCTTCACTTAGAAGAGCTGAAAATACTGACTTCTGAGAAATACTGACTGTCTAGTTTAACAGGATCCATTTGGATATTTTTCACCAGCACTGTGAAAGTTAGAATGGTCAATTAGACACAGACAAAATGGACTTAAAATGTTTAAATTGTACTAAGGGGCAGCATGTAACCTAATGTATACTGAAGCATCTTCTTCGAGTTGTATTCTTATTTTTGCCATTTTTGAATTACTTTTAAAGTAGAACTTTTAGTGAGAACCTTACAAAATAAAAAATGAATGACAAAATACATAAGCAGTTCATTCTTGTAAGAAGATGTTATTTGTGGAGCTCTGATGTGGAGGGGGGAAAAAAGACCACCTACTATGGTTAAGAAAATTCTGGTCTATGTGGACAGCCAGATCCTGTATAAGTGAAATTCCCACCAAACAAACTGTAGGAAGTGAAAAACTTGTGCCTTGGCAGTGATGACTGGAGAAAGCAGTGAAGTCATTGTGGAAAGACTGCGTGAGAAGCTGGCCAGGCACTTGGTTGGGAACAGCATCCCAGGGGACATGTGTCCCCAGAGGATTGAAAGGGAGATGGTCCAATTTACCTGTGTAAGGGATTACTTACTCTGGGATTTGGGATTTTCTGCTGAGTCTGGAGGTTAATTCTGGAATAATGGATTGAGCTAGCAGTGGAGGGCGATTCACAGCAGAGGCCTGACTCTTGCAAATGAGTCAGGAAATATGAGGAGTGTGAAATATGGCAGGCGATGGCTAAATAGTTCAGGGATGGTTATTGTTATTGGAATGTGTGAGGCAGTCTTCTCCTATATATAGCATGTGGGTCTGAGCATTTGTTCAACTCCTACCTCCACCCAAAGAACTCAATGTGACATCAGGCTGGGGAGAGCTGCTTGTCTAGGTGAAATTACTTAGGGGATGCCAATGGAGCTTCGAATTATTCACATTTCAATGACATTTTCTCATGGAAGATACAGGACTGTTTAGAGCCAGCTGTCAGACAGATAGTGACACTGAAATGTGCTCTGAGGAGGGCCCTAGACACTTCAGGGTTTTATTTATCTAGGTTATTGCCAACCCAAGGTAGAATCTTCAGTAAGCCCCTGTCCTTTACTCACTCCACCCTATGTCAAACTGGTCCAAGTAAGTTGCCTTTAGTAATGTATCTGAAGGACCTTTTCTTTTTTTTTTTTTTTTTAATTATACTTTAGGTTTTAGGGTACATGTGCACAATGTGCAGGTTTGTTACATATGTATCCATGTGCCATGTTGATTTCCTGCACCCATTAACTCGTCATTTAGCATTAGGTATATCTCCTAATGCTGTCCCTCCCCGCTCCCCCCACCCCACAACAGTCCCTGGAGTGTGATGTTCCCCTTCCTGTGTCCATGAGTTCTCATTGTTCAATTCCCACCTATGAGTGAGAACATGCGGTGTTTGGTTTTTTGTCCTTGCGATAGTTTACTGAGAATGATGGTTTCCAGTTTCATCCATGTCCCTACAAAGGACATGAACTCATCATTTTTTATGGCTGCATAGTACTCCATGGTGTATATGTGCCACATTTTCTTAATCCAGTCTATTGTTGTTGGACATTTGGATTGGTTCCAACTCTTTGCTATTGTGAATAGTGCTGCAATAAACATACGTGTGCATGTGTCTTTATAGCAGCATGATTTATAGTCCTTTGGGTATATACCCAGTAATGGGATGGCTGGGTCAAATGGTATTTCTAGTTCTAGATCCCTGAGGAATCACCACACTGACTTCCACAATGGTTGAACTAGTTTACAGTCCCACCAACAGTGTAAAAGTGTTCCTATTTCTCCACATCCTCTCCAGCACCTGTTGTTTCCTGCTTTTTTAATGATGGCCATTCTAACTGGTGTGAGATGGTATCTCACTGTCGTTTTGATTTGCATTTCTCTGATGGCCAGTGATGATGAGCATTTCTTCATGTGTTTTTTGGCTGCATAAATGTCTTCTTTTGAGAAGTGTCTGTTCATGTCTGAAGGACCTTTTCTTATTACTCATTAATCTCTATCTTCTTGGTTTAGCACTGAGATAGTTTACTTGTTCTCCAATTAATTCAGTCATTCATTTATGTAATATGCATTGACTAGTATATGAGGTACAGTTAAAAATAAATCTTGTCCTCTAAAACTTTTTCACCTACTGAAGGAGATAAGGCACATCCTCAAATAGTCTTAAGACAGAGTGCAATGAGAAGTGCTGTATCAATTAAGAGTAAAAGGAGTTCAGAGAAGGGAGATGTTCAGATGGTGGTGTGTGGTAGAAGGCCCTGGAGGAGGAGATAATTGAGAGCATTGCAGAAGAAGCAGGGCAGAGGTGTGAACGCTCTGACCAGTTTGTGATTTGGTGTTCCTTCAGACTGATGGCCTTTGCCATCAAATCCGTTTGCTCAGCATTTGTTTAGCAGAGAGAGAGAAGCCCAACATAAGCCTTTTCTCTATTTCTTGAAGTCGTTCAGACCTGGTCTCAAGCTTGTATAGCCTACTTAGCAGGAGAAAAGCCCTGCAGTTACCTGGACCTACTCTCCTTGGAAGGCAGTGTAGCTACCTACCATCTGTGGTTATTCACACTTACCCCTGCCAATATTCTCCATCCCTAAGTGGCTTTATTAAATTATTCCTTCCTAACACCTACAGTGCTGTATCTGAAGGGAGTCCTAGTAAACACAGTTTGTTCCATTTCATTACAGCTTTAAGCATTGCTGGGATATTTGCCATCTGGCCCTTTCCTTAATCTAGTTCTGGGAAGAAGTAAAAGCCTGAACAAAGGTTCAGAGGCTGGAGAGCTTGGGGGTATCAGATCAGAATGTGAGAAGAGAGAAGGAAGAAATGCTGCAAACACCATCAGCTCAGAGAGGTCTTTGAAGGCTAGTCTATCTAAGAGAATTGGTGTCAGATCACTAAGGCAGAGTAAGGCACTGAAAGATTATGAGCCGGGATTATGATTTACATAATCAGATTTACATTTTTCCAATTATTTTTTGGCTAATATGAGGAAATAATGGATTTAAAAATGTATAAAAATTATGTATTCTCATAATTTTTCTCTATAAACTTGTACTTTAGAATGTTTTTATCAGAATAGGAACAGCTCTGGTCTGCAGCTCCCAGTGAGATCAATGCAGAAGGTGGGTGATTTCTGCATTTCCAACTGAGGTACCTGGTTCATCTCACTGGGACTGGTTAGACAGTGGGTGAAGCCCACAAAGGGCAAGCCAAAGCAGGGTGGGGCGTCACCTCACCCCGGAAGAGCAAGAGGTCAGGGAACTCCCTCCCCTAGCCACGGGAAGCCATGAGGGACCCTGCCATGAGGGACTGAGCTATCTGACCCAGATACTATGCTTTTCCCATGGTCTTCACAACCCACAGTCCAGGAAATTCCCTTAGGTGCCTACACCACCAGGGCCTTGGGTTTCACGCACAAAACTGGGTGGCCATTTGGGCAGATGCCCAGCTAGCTGCAGGAGTTTTTTTTAATACCCCAATGGCACCTGGAACACCAGCAGGACAGAACCGTTCACTCCCCTGGAAAGGGGTTTGAAGCCAGGGAGCCAAGTGGTCTAGCTCAGTGGATCCCAGCCCCATGGAGCCCAACAAGCTAAGATCTACTGGCTTGAAATTCTCACTGGCAGCACAGCAGTCTGAAGTTGACCTGGGATGCTTGAGCTTGTTAGGGGGAAGGGGTGTCCACCATTACTGAGGCTTGAGTAGGTGGTTTTCCCCTCACAGTGTAAACAAAGCCATGGGGAAATTCAAACTGGACAGAGCCCACCGCAGCACCACAAAGCCACTGTAGCCATACTGCCTCTCTAGATTCCTCCTCTCTGGGCAGGGCATCTCTGAAAGAAAGGCAGCAGCCCTAATCAGGGGCTTATAGATAAAACTTCCATCTTCCTGGGACAAAGGCCCTGGGGGAAGGAGTGGCTGTGGGCACAACTTCGGCAGACTTAAATGCTCCTGCCTGCTGGTTCTGAAGAGAGCAGTGGATCTCCCAGCACAGTGCTTGAGCTCTTCTAAGGGACAGACTGCCTCCTCAAGTGGGTCCCTGACCACCATGCCTCCTGACTGGTAGTCACCTCCCAGCAGGGGTTGATAGACTCCTTATACAGGAGAGCTCTGGCTGGCATCTGGCAGGTGCCCCTCTGGGATGAAGCTTCCAGAGTAATGAACAGGCAGCAGTCTTTGCTGTTCTGCAGCCTCTACTGGTGATACCCAGGCAAACAGCGTCTGGAGTGGGCCACCAGCAAACTCCAGCAGACCTGCAGCAGAGGGTCCTGACTGTTAGAAAGAAAACTAACAAACAGAAAAGAATAGCGTCAACATCAACAAAAAGGACATCCACAGAAACCCCATCCGAAGGTCACCAACATCAAAGACAAAAGGTAGATAAATCCACGAAGATGAGGAAAAACCAGTGCAAAAGGCTGAAAATTCCAAAAACCAGAATGCCTCTTCTCCTCCAAAGGATCACAATTCCTCACCAGCAAGGGAACAAAACTGGGTGGAGAATGAGTTTGACGAATTGATAGATGTAGGCTTCAGAAGGTGGGTAAAAACTCCAAGCTAAAGGAGCATGTTCTAACACAACACAAGGAGGCTAAGAATCTTGAAAAATGGTTAGATGAATTGCTAACTACAATAACCAGTTTAGAGAAGAACATAAGTGACCTGATGGAGCTGAAAAACACAGCATGAGAACTTCGTGAAGCATACACAAGTAGCAATAGCCAAAACGATCAAGTGGAAGAAAAGATAACAGAGATTGAAGATCAACTTAATGAAATAAAGCATGAAGACAAGATTAGGGAAAAAAGAATGAAAAGGAATGAACAAATCCTCCAAGAAATATGGGACTATGTGAAAAGACCAAACCTACGTTTGATAGGTGTACCTGAAAGTGATGGGGAGAATGGAACCAAGTTGGAAAACACACTTCAGGATATTAACCAGAACTTCCCAACCTAGCAAGACAG
The DNA here is from genome assembly GCF_009828535.3 of Hylobates moloch. Lineage (NCBI taxonomy): Eukaryota > Metazoa > Chordata > Mammalia > Primates > Hylobatidae > Hylobates > Hylobates moloch. The sequence goes on from NW_026652299.1 coordinate 4,255,001, forward strand.
GCCAACATTCAAATTCAGGAAATACAGAGAACACCACAAAGATACTCCTTGAGAAGAGCAACCCCAAGACACATAACTGTCAGATTCACCAAGGTTGAAATGAAGGAAAAAATGTTAAGGTAGCCAGAGAGAAAGGTCAGATTACCCACAAAGGGAAGCCCATCAGACTAACAGTGGATCTCTTGACAGAAACCCTACAAGCCAGAAGGGAATAGGAGCCAATATTCAACATTCTTAAAAGAATTTTCAACCCAGAATTTTATATCCAAACAAACAAAGGTTCATAAGTGAAGGAGAAAGAAAATCCTTTACAGACAAGGAAATACTGAGAGATTTTGTCACCAGCAGGCCTGCCTTACAAGAGCTCCTAAAGGACGCACTAAATATGGAAAGGAAAAATCAGTACCAGCCATTGCAAAACATACCAAATTGTAAAGACCATTGATGCTATGAAGAAAAGACCATTGACACTATGAAGAAACTGCATCAACTAATGGGCAAAATAACCAGCTAGCATCATAATGACAGGATCAAATTCACATATAACAATATTAATCTTAAATGTTAATGGGCTAAATGCCCCAAATTAAAAGACACAGACTGGCGAATTGGATGAAGGGTCAAGACCCATTGGTGTGCTGTATTCAGGAGACCCATCTCATGGGCAGAGACACACATAGGCTCAAAATAAAAGGATAAAGCAATATTTACCAAGCAAATGGAATGCAAAAAATGCAGGGGTTGCAATCCTAGTCTCTGATAAAACAGACTTTAAAGCAACAAAGATCAAAAAAGACAAGAGCATTACATAATGATAAAGGGATCAATGCAACAAGAAGAGCTAACTATACTAAATATGTATGCACCCAAAACAGGAGTACCCAGATTCATAAAGCAAGTTGTTAGAGACCTACTAAGAGACTTAGACTCTTACACAATAATAGTGGGAGATTTTAACACCTGACTGTCAATATTAGACAGATCAATGAGACAGAAATTTAACAAGGTTATTTAGGACTTGAACTCAGCTCTGGACAAGCAGACCTAATAGACATCTACAGAACTCTCCACCCCAAATCAACAGAATATACATTCTTCTCAGCACCACATCACACTTATTCTGAAACTGACCATATAATTGGAAGTAAAATACTCCTTAGCAAATGCAAAAGAATGGAAATCATAACAATCTCTCAGACCACAGCGCAATCAAATTAGAACTCAAGATTAAGAAACTTACTCAAAACCACACAACTGCATGGAAGCTGAACGACCTGCTCCTGAATGACTACTGGGTAAATAACAAAATTAAGGCAGAAATAAATAAGTTCTTTGAAACCAATGAGAAGAAAGACACAACGTACCAGAATCTCCAGGACACATCTAAAGCAGTGTTTAAAGGAAATTTATAGCACCAAATGCCCGCAGGAAAAAGCGGAAAAGATCGAAAACCAACACCCTAACATCACAATTGAAAGACCTAGAGAAGCAAGAGCAAACAAATTTAAAAGCTATCAGATGACAAGAAATAACTAAGATCAGAGCAGAACTGAAGGAGATAGAGATGTGAAAAACCCTTCAAAAAATCAGTGAATCCAGGAGCTAGTTTTTTGAAAAGATTAACAAAATGGATAGACCACTGGCTAGATTAATAAAGAAGAAAAGAGAGAAGAATAAACTAGACACAATAAAAAATGATTAAGGGGATATCACCACTGATCCCAAAGAAATACAAACTACCATCAGAGAATACTATAAACACCTCTACACAAATAAACTAGAAAATGTAGAAGAAATGGATAAATTTCAGGACACATACACCCTCCCAAGACTAAACCAGGAAGAAGTTGAATCCCTGAATAGACCAATGACAAGTTCTGAAATTGAGGCAGTAATTAATAGACTACTAACTAAAAAGAACCTGGGACCAGAGGGATTCACAGCTGAATTCTACCAGAGATACAAAGAGGAGCTGGTACCTACCCTTCTGAAACTATTCCAAACAATAGAAAAAGGGATTCCTCCCTAACTCATTTTATAAGTCCAGCATCATCCTGATACCAAAACCTGGCAGAGACACAACAAAAAAGAATTTCAGGCCAATATTCCTGGTGAACATCGATGTGAAAATCCTCAGTAAGATACTGGCAAACTGAACCTAGCAGCACATCAAAAAGGTGGATCATATCCACCATGATCAAGTTGGGTTCATCCCTGTGATGCAAGGCTGGTTCAACTTAAGCAAATCAATAAATGTAATCCATTACATAAACAGAAGCAACAATGAAAACCACATGATTATCTCAATAGATGCAGAAAAGGCCTTCAATAAAATTTAACACCGCCTCATGCTAAAAACTGTCAATAAACTAGGTATTGATGGAACATATCTCAAAATAATAAGAGCTATTTCTGACATACCTACATCCAATATCATATGGAATGGGCAAAAGCTGGAAGTTTGAAAACCAGCACAAGACAAGGATGCCCTCTCTCACCACTCCTATTCAACATAGTATTGGAAGTTCTGGCCAGTGAAATCAAGCAAGAGAAAGAAATAAAAGGTATTCAAATAGGAAGAGAGGAAGTCAAATTGTATCTGTTGCAGATGACATGATTGTATATTTAGAAAACCCCATCGTCTCAGACCAAAATCTCCTTAAGCTGAGAAGCAACTTCAGCAAAGTCTCAGGATACAAAATCAATGTGCAAAAATCACAAGCATTCCTATACACCAATAATAGAGAACCAAATCATGAGTGAACTTCCACTCACAATTGCTACAAAAAGAATAAAATACCTAAGAATACAACTTACAAGGGACGTGAAGGACCTCTTGAAGGAGAACTACAAACCACTGCTCAAGGAAATAAGAGAGGACACAAACAAATGGAAAAACATTCCATGCTCATGGATAGGAGGAATCAATATCGTGAAAATGGCCATACTGCCCAAAGTAACTTATAGATTCAATGCTATCCCCATCAAGCTACCATTGACTTTCTTCACAGAATAAGAAAAAACTACTTTAAATTTCATATGTAACCAAAAAAGAGCCCATATAGCCAAGACAATCCTAAGCAAAAAGAACAAAGCTGGAGGCATCATGCTAGCTGACTTCAAACTATACTACAAGGCTGCAGTAACCAAAACAGCATGGTACTGGTACCAAAAATGATATATAGACCAATGGAACAGAACAGAGGCCTCAGACCTAATGCCGCATGTCTACAACCATCTGATCTTTGACAAGTCTGACAAAAACAAGAAATGGGGAAAAGATTCCCTATTTAATAAATGGTGCTGGGAAAACTGGCTGGCCATACGCAGAAAACTGAAACTGGATCCCTTCCTTACACCTTATACAAAAATTAACTCAAAGTGTATTAAAGACCTAAATGTAAGACCTAAAACCATAAGAACCCTTGAAGAAAACCTAGACAATACCATTCAGGACGTAGGCATGGGCAAAGACCTCATGACTAAAACACCAAAAGCAATGGCAACAAAAGCCAAAATTGACAAATGGATCTAATTAAACTAAAGAGCTTCTGCATAGCAAAGGAAACTATCATCAGAGTGAACAGGCAACCTACAGAATGGGAGAAAGTTTTGCAATCTATCCATCTGACAAAAGGCTAATATCCAGAATCTGTAAGGAACTTAAACAACTTTACCAGGAAAAAATGAACAATCCCATCAAAAAGTGGGTGAAGGATATGAAAAGATACCTCTCAAAAGAAGACATTTATGTCACCAACAAACATATGAAAAAAAGCTCATCATCACTGGTCATGAGAGAAATGCAAATCAAAACCACAATGAGATACCATCTCATGCTGGTTAGAAAGCTGATCATTAAAAAGTCAAGACACAACAGATGCTGGAGAGGATATGGAGAAATAGGAACGCTTTTACACTGTTGGTGGGAGTGTAAATTAGTTCAACATTGTGTAAGACAGCTTGGCAATTCCTCGAGGATCTAAAACCAGAAATGTAATTTGACCCAGCAATCCCATTACTAGGTATATACCCAAAGGATTATAAATCATTCTATGATGAAGACTCAAGCATATGTATGTTTATTGCAGCACTAACAATAGCAAAGATTTGGAACCAACCCAAATGCCCGTCAGTGATAGACTGGATAAAGAAAATGTGGCCCATATACACCATGGAATACTGTGCAGCCGTAAAAAAGGATGAGTTCATGTCCTTTGCAGGGACATGGATGAAACTGGAAATCATGATTTTCAGCAAACTAACACAGGAACAGAAAACCAAACACCACATGTTCTCACTCATAAGTGGGAGTTGAACAATGAGAACACATGGACACAGGGAGGGGAACATCACACACCGGGGCCTGCCATGGGGTGGAGAGCTAGAGGAGGGATAGCATTAGGGGAAATACCTAATGTAGATGATGGGTTAATGGGTACAGCAAACCACCATGGCATATGTATACCTATGTAACAAACCTGCAGATTCTCTAAATGTATCCCAGCACTTAAAATATCACAAAAAATGTTCTTATCATTACTTGTAGTCATAAGTATGGTTAATATACTGGTATGTTTCTCTCCGGCCTTGTTTTGTTTCTGTGTGTGTGTGTGTGTGTGTGTGTGTATTTATATGGTTGATATCACACTGAATATACAATTTATTTTCTGTTTTTTTACTTAGTATAACAACATCAATGCCCCATATTATTAAAAATCCTTCATGAATATAGCTTTTATTGGTTGTACAATATTTTGTGGAAATACAATTATTTCCCCAGCCATTTCCCTATTGTTGAACATTTGGGTTATCTATTTATCTATTATTCAATAGTGTTATAATTATTTTATTAAGATTCACTTGGCAGCAATATGATTTGGAGAAGAAGGTTATGTTGCACAAATAGCAAATGATTGGAAATGAGAGCCAAAGACTGGAAGAGATTTCAGTGATTCAAAGCCTAAATTCAGTAGCAGTAAAGGAAAGAAAAGGAGGACATCAACTGGATTATTGTTACCTTCCAAAGCTTAAGTTTTCTGAAGGTCTGCACCAGGTTTCTTTCCTCTTTCTCACCTAGTGAACCCTCAGCAGGTTGGTAGAATGAATGAATGAGTGAGGAAATGAAAACTAGGCTGTTATGCTGTTGCTGTTGCCAAGGACCATCACATCACATCCATGCTAAATAACGTTCTTATTCATACAACCTGCCTGCCCCAAAGAAAACGTTACCTATTCTTGGCAACTACCACCCAGTCAATCCCAGTGTGCCAGTCCTCTCCGATGTCTTTATTTATTTCAGAACAGAACACTCAGGAAAACAAAGAATGGTCATCAAAGAAGTTAGTAAATGTACTTCCCTCATTTGAATGCATTTCTTATTTACTTCTGATCAATGGGCAAATATTTATATACAAATTACTATAATGTGCCTAGCACTGTGCTCAGTGCTTCACCGAGTACAGCATGTATTCTGCCTTACACATGACATAATTTAATCAAGTAACAGAAACTAATATGCAGCCATAGAGAGGATGATTAGAGATAGAGTTTAATCAGGAATGCATTTATTACCTAGAGAGGCTTAGAGACAGAGTAAGAGAGTGGGATAGGAACATTAGTAAAGACAATAGAAGACAAAGCCAATTTTGTAAACCAAATTGAATTTCTGTCAGTGTTGTGATTTTGTCTAACTCCATAAACTGAAGGCAGGCAAACTCCCCATTTGCTGTGCAGTGGATCTTTCTTTACTTCCCTCTGATAAATGGAGATCTCTACACTCATTTAACCAGTGTTTCACCACCACATTCTCAGCTGATATCTGGTCTGCATGTACAACCTCAGGGACAGACAGACCTGCACCTAAGACTTGCTATAATACATGCGAATAATCAATATTTTCTGGTGTGATGATCTCACTCTGGGAAATAATGCTCATGCACTAATTGAGCTAATGAGAATATATTAGCTATTGGTTTAGTGAAAGTGATGGCAGAGTAATCTAATTCTTACTGGCTCCTGGATAATCTTCAATTTAAAGGTAATGATGTTAAGAAATGTTAAATTGAGTACGCTCAAGTGCACATAGTATGTACTCCTTAGGTGGGACAAACGGTTCTCATGAAGTTATAATGATTCTTTAAGTGGAGATTCTCCATCTGGGGTTCATGGATAGAACTCAGGAATTCTGTGTAATTGGATTAAAAAGAGACTACAGCTTTATTTTCACGAATCACTAATGAAATTTAGTATTTTCTTTCACTATGAATATAGGCAACTAATTATAGTAGTATTAGCAGTACTGTGACTTAGTCATTACTAGAAATCACAGATATTTTTGTATCACATTATATTTGTTTCCTATATCATGAGATATTGTTTATGTTCAACAATACCACAAGAATATGATAATTATTAGACCTGAAACTAGATCTTGTCATTTAATGCATTAATGAAAAGTATATTAATATATCAGTAATTTGTTTTTAAAATATTTTGATATTAGTATTTAAATATGATTCATTTTCTTTGTATGCTTTTGTGTTTTGTTTTATGCTTTTAAAAACACAATTATGAGAAGCCATCACCGACTTCACCTGACTGTAAAGAGGTCTGTGTGCAAAAGGTTAGGGCCTCTTGCTTAGAATAAGGACCATGGAGCCTTTCTCCCCCTATAGAAAAGTTGCTATTTGCAATACAAATTCGTTCTGTTTTTCTGACACAGGGGGATCCCACCAGTCCCTTTCTATGGGGGAGAACTTGGAGTGGTTCTGCTGTCAGTTTACACAGTGAGATCTTACACCATATGTAACTCTCAAGGCTGGAGAGATGATACGCCGCCAACATGGTTGGGAAACATGGAGAAGCAGAAAGCTCGTAGCTGGACCACCCTACAAGGAGAAGTGGCTTCTGTAAAATTGTAAAATGCTGCACACTGCTGCTCTTCCTCCCTGGTTGTTCTGCTTCTGAACCCTCATATATTATTTAAAAACTTTTAAACAAATAAACAAGCAAAACACAAGGATACATAAGCCAGCCTTTCTTCCAGCTCTCTGGCTTGGTGGAGGGATGGAAGTAGGGTGGAAAAGGAAAAACACATTGTCAGGCCAAATAGTATTTTACCTCCAAACATGGGCCACCATTGGTGGCATGACCTTGGGCATGTGACACATCATCTCTAGCCTGTGGTTTCTTAATTTTTCAAATGAGAGGTGAGTTCTGATCCTGACTAGGTCCTGAGGCTGGTAAAGATGGCTCAGTCCTTCAAGGCTCAAGTTTTCCTCCTGTAACTCTGACTCTCTGACAGTCCAGGGCTCAGAAAAGAGGAATGGAGAGAATGGATGACATTTGGTTTCTCAGAAGCCTCTCGAAGGCTGACTTGGAATGCCGTAGTGTTTGCCGTGTTAGGAGAGAACACAGAGGCTCTTTTTGGCACTGGCTTTCTTGGGTGTTCAAAGGTGAAAAGTTGAACAGTGTCACCAGTGAGGCAGTGCAGAGTCCACTATACAAAGAGCTTTGGAAAGCCGACTCTTCATGGATCACGTGCCTTGGATGACTGGTCTGTATCTGTCAGAGGGTAGGAGTAGGCTATTTGGGCCTAAGAATAAGCCTAGTTCAAATGGTCATTATTTTCCTTAATGTTTACTTTACTTTCCATTGCCCCTCTCCTTTTAAATTTATTTTTATATTTTGCATTACTTCTGCTTATTTTAAAAGTTGCTTGTTCTCATGCACTCAGCTCTGAGAATGAAAATAAGCTTTTCAGATAAGATTTTTGTAGCCCAAACTGGGAAAGTACACAGGGCGCAAAGGAAAAATGTATGACATTTGAAGTATAAGCTCCTGGTTTATTGGGTATGATTGTGATAACGCATGGTCTCAAGCTACATCTCAGTTTATTACAAGTCACCTCATAAAATAGACCCCCTTACCCATGGGAAATATGTTCTAAGACCCCCAGTAAATGCCTGCAACTGCATATAATATCTAGCCTTATATATAGTATCTTTTTTTCTGTACATACATACAATGCTGAAGTTTAATGTATAAATTAGGCACAATCCCAGCGACTCGGGAGGCTGAGGCAGGAGGATGGCTTGAACCTGGGAGGCGGAGGTTGCAATGAGCAGAGATCGCACCACTGCACCCCAGTCTGGGCGACGGAGCAAGACTCTGTCTCAAAAAAAGAAAAAAAAAATTAGGCATAGTAAGAGATTACCAACAATAACTAACAATAAAATAAAACAACTATAATGACAAAGTGTAATGAAAGTTATGTGAATGTGGTCTCTGTCTCTCTCTAAATACCTTGTACCATTCCACAGGTAACTGAAAGCATGGAAAGTGGAACCATGGATCAGTGGGGACTACTGTACCCTGACTTAGTAAGCAGAGATCACAGTAGTTTGAGAAAATAGCTTCAATATTCTCTAGAATCTGCATCCCATAGCCTCAGTGTTTTGCAGTCTCTAAAGCCTACCCCTCTTTTTAACAACTGCATCTCTATTTTGAATTCCAAGAGACAGGTGGACTTGTGACCTCATGGGCTAGTTGTAATGGAGTCAAAAGATAGCTCTATTAGAAATTCCTTAGTGCTGTGGGACTGCACCTGGGGACATTTTGTTTGTTCTTAAAGTACAAAGGCCGTAATTTAGCAGAATGTTTTGTAGGTTGCAATTTTCTTATAATCTGTTTTCAGGAGAACAGAATGCCAGTGAAGTATCTTCTGTTCAAGAAAACAACTTTCATGAGTTGCTTTGGGATTAGTGGAAAATCTGTTTAATACCTGGTATCTTATAACTACCATTCATGACTATTATTAATATTCAGAAATGACCCAAAGTAAAACAAAACCTCAAGTCATTAAAGATTCAAAAAGCTTTAAGAACAACAAAGTTTGAAACTCAGTTTGTTCTTGCTTAAACCTTATTGTGAAATCTCATATTAAACATGTTGATTAATTTAAGTTTTACTAGCCCTTTAGAAAGAGAGCCAAATTTTGCTGAGCTAATTTCTTGAATTGAACGGTGTTGACCTCCCATTTAGCATGGAAGACACTATATTTAAGCTTAGATGTATTTTTCAGGCTGTAATATAACTTTAGATTTATTCACCAATGTTGCTAAGGAATTATTAGCCACCTCATTCTAAATGCATTTGGCTTGAGTACCCTGTAGAATAGAAAAAATTATGCTTAGGAACTATTCACCTGGGAAAAGGAAGATATTAATATATAAGCATAGTTTTTTTTAACTTCAGAATAAGACAGTTTATGAAAAGGAAATAAGAAAGTGAAGCAAACTTTATATAATTTCTAGGATTTGTTCTTTTATCCCTTTAGAGGCAGCAATGGGGGATAAGAGGATTCTTTTCTGGTTGTTAGTGCATGTAATTCCAATGAACATTGATGGGATTTCTGAACTATAACACTTTAATCACGAGATCTGGACCCAGAGTGGTATGAGATTTGTTTATTATTTTATTTTACTTGGGAATCTACAGGAATATTATTCACAGCCCTGAATTTTCTTTTTTTCCATCCATGTATCATCTCTTTCAGGCTCATTATCTTATATCCGTAACGATGAATCATAAAATAAAATGCAAAATGTTCTTGTTTATACCTGTGGACAGAGAAATCAGAGTGCCGTTCAGTGATAAGAGGTAGTCAGCCTTATTCTTTTGTGCAAAATGTACAAAAGTATATACTTGTAAATACTTGCAAGAGTATATACACCATACTTGAAGCCTTAGGTCTGGTGGTTTAATGGAATTAAGTTCACGAACAATGTGAAGAGAGGCACGTGACACAAAAGTTAAGCTGAATAGTTGCAACTGTATCTAACAGAGTTTATAACTCCAGTTTGGTCTGATCTCACATTCTGAGGCCTTCTTTCTACAACAGGTATCCAGAGAACTGAGCTGGGGCTTTATTCTGTAACATCCTGGCCATACCAATTGCCCTGAATTTTGTCCTTGTGTGTCTTGGAGGCATATAGTTATTTTTTCCCCTTTAGAGTCGGCAATTTCCTTCCCTCCTTAAATCAGGTGAGGACAGCCAAATGCAGCTTTATAAAAACTTTAACTTCCTATTCATTTAACAAATGGCTATCAATGAACCAGATGCTGATGTGCATGCTGAGAATGCAGCAGCAAACAAAACACACACAGTTCTTGTCCTTAAAGAGTGTATAGTCTACTGGGAAACAAATATTAATTAAATGAAAAATTATATAATTTCAAATTGTTCCAAAAACTATTGTGGAAAAATATAAAGTATAATCAAAGGTTAAAATTTACATTAGTTTGGGAATTCAGGAAAGACCTTTCTAAGAATGGTGCTAAAGTTACTTGATGGATGAGTAAGAATTAGCCAAAAAGTGAGTTGGAGAGACAATCATTCCAAGCATATGGAAGCACAAGTGAGAAGGCTCTGGAGAGGGGAAGAACTGGGAGCACTAGTGGAATGAAAAGGTGACCAGGATGGCTGGAACATGGTATATGTGTGAGAGTGAGGGGTATGGGATATGTCTAGAGCTATGGGCAGGGGCCAGATTATGAGAAGAATGGTAAGTGACATGGTTGATGATATGTGTCAACTTGACTGAGCTAAGGGATGCCCACATGGCTGTTAAAACATTATTTCTGGATGTGTCTGTGGAGGTGTTTTCGGAAGAGATTAGCATTTGAAACAGTAGACTGAGTAAAGATCTGCTCTCACCACTGTGGGTGGGCATAATCTAATCCATTGATAGAATTCCTGGATAGAATAGAAAAGGCGAGGAAGAGCTAACTTTCTCTCTTCTTGAGCTGGAACATTCATCTTCTCTTGCCCTCTGACATCAGAGCTCCTGATTCTTGGTCCTTTGGACTTAGGTCAGGACTTGCAGCATTGGCTGTCCTAGTTCTTAGCCATTGGAGTTGGACTGAATTATATCACCAGCTTTCCTGGTTCTCCAGCTTACAGATGGACTTTTTGGCCTCCATAATCACATGGACCAATTCTTATTATAAACCTCTCAATCTCTCCTTAAATGTGAATACTTAAAACCTATTGGTTCTGTTTCTCTGGAGAGCCCTGCTTAATACAATAAGCCACTGTACCCTTTTAAGCAAAGGAATAACACACTAGATTTAACTAGCCAGAGACCGCTCTGGAAAATTAATTGAAGGAGGAGACAAGAATAGGTGATGGAGTATTACTGCTTTAGCTTAGGAAAAGATCACAGTAGCTTGGACTCCAGGGTTAGCACCAAAGATGAGCAGGGGTTAGCAGATTTCAGATATTTTGTTGGTAAAATTGAAAGGACTTGTTAATGCCTTAGTTGTGGAGATGAAGGAGGATTTGGGGCTAGTGTAATTGGGTGGATGGAGAAGATGCCATTTACTGAAGTAGAGAAGGGTGGAGTTGGAGCAAACTGGAGGGGGAAATAAAGATTCCATTTTGAATATACCCGGGTTGAAATATTTTTGAGACATTATAGAGAAGATGTTAAAGAATTAGTTGGACATAAGGGTCTCTGGTTAAAGATATAGGTTGAAAATACATTGGTATACAGATGCCACTTAAAGCCATGTGAGTGTGTAAGATTTTACTGAGAAAAAGAATATAATAGAAAGAACCCACAGGACTGAGCCCTGAAAAACTCGAAAATTTAAATATCACATAAAGAAGGTACTGTTAATGAGCTTAAGAAGGTACTAGTAGGAGAGGTAAGAAAACATTCAGGAGAAATGGTGTCATAGAAGGACCAGAGGAGGGTGTTTCAACAAGGGGAGAGAGGCCAAGTTTGTTGAATATGTTTGGTGGTTTAGTAAGAAGAAGACTTAATTTTAAAGCTTAGAGGCCATTGGTGACTTTAGTAGGGGTAGTTTTGCAAGTGGAGGCAGAACTTAGATTACAGTAGGCTGAACAGTAAATAGGCAATGACAAAATGCATATAGACTGTGGAGTCAACATTTTGGGGAAAGTTTGACTGTCAAGGGAAGCAGAGAGAGTAGTGGTCTCTGGTGAGAATTATGGGTTAAGGGAGTACTTTTGAAGACATGAAAGGCACTACAGCATGTTTAGAAACCAGTGGGAATTAGCAAGAGAGACAGAGCAGCCTCTCTGAGAAGGTGGAAAGGGATGGTACATCAAGGGTGAGTCGTACCAACATGCCATAGTGAACAGGGTTGTGATTTCACAAGGCAGGGCTTACAGAAGCAGAGTGGGAGGGATTAACAGGTATTTGCCAGGAGTAATTTTAATGATAGATCAGACTTGATCTGGGTAAGAAAGGAAGTGAGAACATGAGTTCTCTCTTCATGAGTAGAGAGAAGTCAGTGGATTAGAAGCCTTAATGAGGACCATGGACTACTGCAGTGGATGCATTGAAGACAAGAATCCCTATATTGGGCACTGGCTTCACCCATGCATATTTAGGTTCTTGCGTTTTTTTTTCTTTCCGATTGCCCCCAACCTGTTTTTTTGAATTTTGTATTGCAAGGTATGTTTAGAACTCCACAAAAACTCACATGCTTACCAACTAAAGTAGAAGAGTAAAACAAGCATTTGATGAGATCTGATCAAGTAGATACTTGATTTTGTGGTCTAGGAGCCTGATCTGATGTCCTTTACTAAACAGGAGAAGTATTCTGGGCTCCTTGTCATTCAAAGATTTGATGTCTTTGGCCTCCATCAATTGAAGGCTTTGCAAATAATTCAAGAACTGATGTGAAAAGTCTGTGGGGGTTTGTTAGAGAAAAATGTTTACCAGAATGTCAGGATCTGCTCACTTAATTCCCCTTCTAGTTAGATGTTTGAATTTTTGTGGTTCCTCTGCCAACAAGGTAACATAAAATCACATTTCTATGTTTTTCCTGTATAAACCCAAATGTATTTCCTGGCTGAAACCAAGCTGTGTCTTGATTATTAAAGTTTTTATTTGTTTGTTTGTTTCTGCCCAAACTGTGCTCTTGACCCTAAAGCTTATACTTATTTGTTGAGGGCCCATTAACTGACTGTCATTGAGCTAGATGCTAGGAATCAGGAAATGAGAACACCAATCTCCAGGGCGGGCATGCAAAGCACAATTCCATGTGGCAAACACTCTTAGGAGACACTTACCAAGGACGAGGGAAACACAGGGAAGGAAACAATTGTTCATTCCTTGGTAAAAGAGTTAGAAAAGGCTGCACCCAGGAAGGGATTTTTGAGAAGGGCCCTTATAGGTGAATAGGAGTGGGTGGTGAAAGTATGAATGTTCACGACAATGTTTGCCACCTGGAGAGAAGTCTGTCATGGTTTAAGACTAAGTTGTGTGAATCTAGCAACAGGGTTTTTGTTTAGAAAGTATGGCTTGGCCAGATTTATGAACCTAGCTAACAATTTGCATATTATTGTATTGGGTGGAAAGTAGTTAAAGGTTTCCTTCTAGTCTTAATATATTTCTGTTAAGCAATTACTTTTTGCCTTAGCCAAAATTATGCTCCAGAACGGACACTACTACAATTTCAGATGCCTTGACTTGCAGTGCAGATGCTACCAACCCCCTTGTCCTCACTGTCCCTTCAGCCCCTGCTGCCCGAGAGCATGGACCTTCCAGCCAGAGCTGTGCCACCTAGCCCCAGAATGATTCTCCACTGTCTCTGCTTTTTTTGAGGCAAAATTCCAAGTGAGTGAGTTTGATGGGTCAGTGCTGACCATGTGACTTCACCCAAGCTGCAAGGGAGCCACGTATGACAAATGTTCTGCATTTCCAGTTTCCATAATGAGAGGCAAGCTGTATCTTGTGCCAAGATTCATAAATTGAGAGATTCTCCAAACATGAAAAGAGCTTCAAATAATGGTTAGCTAAAAACCAGAACAATGACAACAAATGTTCACTAGCCCATCTTTTATGGATGAGGAGAATAGAATAGCACATAGAGAGTGTAAAGTAACTTGCCCATGGCACAGTGGTGTAAAGTAGTGTAGGCAGGCACTTAACCCAGGAAGTCTGATTCTGGAGCTCATACTCTGAGCCATGTCCTATAATAAAACTGTAAGTGATAAAGACTTTAATTAGTGATGTTCTGGAGAGATGAGCATGTTTCTGGCTTTAAAATAGATGGGAAGTAATAGGTCTGTGCAGCAATTGAACCTACTGTCTTATTAGCACCATGGAATCACCTGGGGGTGCCCAGGTTGTTTTGGTCACAGTCAGGAACAGAACAAGAGATGTGGTTATACAATTGAGAGCCTGTAGGTTGGCCAGTTTATATCAGCACCCAGGGCCCATGTCCCTGTGGCTGAATTCTTGTCACTTGTTCTCTGTTGAACTGTTTTCCTTCCATCATTCTTTTCCAGCCTTGTCTCTGAACCCCTAATTCCCCACTCCCACTGTGAAAAACTTTTCTGGGATGTTCTTCCTGGCCACTGAGAATGAGAACCCGAGAATATATTTAGATGGTCTTTTCTGGGAGAAGAACTCTAGTGTCAGTCACATATACACACACCAGATGCAAAAACAAGAATAATAAAAATGTATAATTTTAGCTAAAGCCAAATCTGGTCATCAGATGTTTCTACGAAGCTATTCCCCTTTCAAGTAAATTTTGAATGTTTTGCATCCTTCAGTGAAAATAAGTAACTTGCAAAGTTTCTTGTAAACATCAGTCAAAATGTTGCAATAAGTCATCCTCCAAGCCACACAAACATCAAGGCCCAATTATATAATTTCTGATTTTTTTAATCTTGAAAAGCGAAACAAAGCCAACAGAAGATTCTTGTAATTAATTGCTGTACTTCATCCATTTACAAAATGTTGGCTTCTCGTGACTTTCTTCAGTGTTTGTGGAGTGTGGTACCCATCCTGTGGGAATAAATGAAGGCTTCCAAAGCATTTCATTCTTCCGTTGTTTTGCATCTCTTTCTTCCCTTGTTTATACCTCATGGCATTATCTAGATACCAGGATTAAGTTTTCTTAGAACATTCTTTATCTACCTAGAAGTCTTTAGTCTCTGAAAGCAGTAGGACTTCTAGTTAAATTTTGTAAACGCAAGGCCATTGTTGAATGCTTTGCAATAATAAATACTTATTCCTTTTCATAAGTTATTGCCTGCGGAAGTCAGAAGACTCCTAGCACTTGAGGAAAATATATACCTAGATATCAAATACTCATGAAATCTCTAGTATGTTACATCATACCATTTCTTGGTGTTGCTCACGGATCTGAATGTAGCCTTTTAATTTTCTTTCAGTTGCTGCCAATATTTATCTTTCATTTCTTCTGTTTCCCACAATTATCTACCTCTAAACATTATCAGAATTGTCCCCAGGCATCTAAACTTTAAATTAGTTTGTAACTTTTCCATTTGGGCCTTGTTTCATTAAACAAATATGTGGGTGCTACATGATTTTGCAGCAGATACTGTTTATGTGGGAGTTGGATTTGTACTGTGTTCACAGCTACAGAGAAAAAAATTCAACACTTTGTTGGACATGTACTAGCATGTGGGTGAGGTTGAAGAAAATAATTGAGCGTTGAAATAAAATACAGGCCTGGGAAAATATTCCTTTTTGGTGGAGTAGGCAGGAAAGGCCAACAGCTGCCACACATGAAAATCTGTAAGGGTTAGCCTCCTTTTTCAAAATGCTCTTTCAGGAAGTTCAGCTTCCTCACTGAAGCTGATCACTCCAGAAAAACGCAAGGTGAAATTATGTCTTTATCTGGAAGTAAGACATTTTACCACCAAACAAAATCCGTGTGACTTGACTCCACTGTATATAATCTCTTCCATACTTCCAAAAGCTATCTGTCTATCTTTCTGTCCGTCCATTCGTCCATTTGTCTGCCCACCTATGCGCCCATCCATCCAGCCATCCATTCATCCATCCATCTATCTATCTAGTCCATCCATCCATCCATCCATCTCTATTATCTACAATTAATTATCATTATTAGTGGTGGTTATATTTTATAAAGTTGCTGTGAATACTGAACTAGTGAATACCAAACCATTGTTCTTATGGGAAATACAGAATTAGGTTCCTGTGAGTCACAATATTTTTGTCAATAGAACTATATAGAACCTTTTTGTATGCGAGTTTCTATTTAAAGACACCTTATATGATATATATTGTTAACACTGAGCTCCTGGCCAATGTACTATAACTCATGCCTGAACAAAACTTAGCTGACACCATATTTTCTCCTGAAGGTAGATCACAGACTCCATGCACTTAGAAACATTAGGCAGCACTAAAGTACTACATTTGGGGCCCATTTCAAACAGTAAAATCAGCAACAAAAAACACAAACATTTGATAAATGTGCCACTAAATGGACCACAAAAAGGACACTTGCCCACAATATGAGAGCTAAAATAAGAAGGTAGAGTGTCACCTTCTTTGGCCTCAGAAACCTGAGCATTGGGTTACTTAAATTCTTCACTGCTCTGAGCATGTCCATGAGTAACTGAAAGCACTGCAAGTATTAATTTGGGGATTACAAATAAATTTCAGTGAGCAGGTGAATTTGGAAATACAGGATCTGCAAATAATGAGGATTGACTGTACATATTCACCTATCTACCCACTCACCTACCCATCCACCCTTCCACCTATTCATCCATCCATCCATCCATCCATCCATAGGTCCATCCATTCATCCACCCGCCCACTCACTCATCTACCCATCCATCCATCCCTCCACTTATCCACACATCAATCCCTCCCTTCCTCTTTCCCTCCTTCCCTCCATCCACCCATCGATTCATCCACCCATTCACCTACCCACCCATCCCTTCATCCCTCCATCCCTCCATATACTCATGCATTCATCCATCCCTCTATCCATCTAGTCATATGTTTATTTATTTTCAGGGTGTGAAGCTTACTAAGAATTTCTGATCACTTTATTTGGAGTAATCTACATTGCACATGTGACATGTATTATTTTTCTAGTTTTAAGACTGTTAAAAATATGTAGTCATGAGATCAAGGACTTGAAGGTCTTGTTCTCTGCTATAGTCCCAGCCCTAGAGTATAGCGTGGCACAGAGCAGGTTCTCAATAAATATTTATGGAATGAATTAATGAGTGATTTGCAAGTGGCACTTGGTACAGAGAATAGCATTGTTTTCTCCGTTTTTCTCATACTGACCTCAAATAGAAACATTTCTGAAATCTGAAAATATATCTACCATGTAGGTTATTTTTTGCATACAATCTTCAAAGGAGATGATTAAAGTATAATAATTAAATAATTATGATCTGTGGAATCAGGTGGACCCCACCTTTAGCCACCAATTTAGGCAGATGAAAATGTTTCCAAATTTTCTTCCCACTTCCTCCTCCCACTCTAAATTTAAAAAAAAATTTACAATAAGCATTTATATCAATATTTAAAGAGCTCTATCATCTGAGGAGTCTTATTTTTTTTCTTTTTTTGAAGGGAACTCTTTATCTTACTGTATATTAAGATCCCCCATTGCCTTGGTTTTTGTCTTTTTGTGTGTTTCTTTTATGTGGTACCAAGATAAACAATAACTCGGCATAGTGAAATCTCTTAGACTAACAGGCCATAGTTTTCACTTTCCCAAGATAAACAATGTATGTTCCTTCTCTCTTTTTTGTTGAGTTTTAATTTACAGCTGTTGAATCATCTTTAATCTGCATATGCACATTCCTTTTTTGTAGTGAGTTATTGGTTGGACATGCTACTTTGGAGAGAGTGCAATTTGAACTCTGTGTGTTGAGCAAATTGTTTAACTCAACATATGCCCAGAATTGTATGAAGAGCAAATAAAGTTCTAAAAAATAAATAAAGATGAGGGAGACTGCTTTTAGCATGGTGGCCAAGTTATGACACATAAAATTAATCTTATAGGGTATGAGAGTATAGAACATTGTGTAATTCAACACAAGAGTTAGGTTTATAAGTGGCAATGGCTGTAGAGCTCTTGAGATATGGGAAGAAGTAATTGTGGGCTGAAATGAATTGATAGGGAAGCAGCTGGGACCAATATGTTTGAGCCATGTGGTTCTAAATTGTCCCTCCTAGTTTCAGGGTTTAGTCCCTTATAAACCTGGAGGTAGTGTAATGCCTGGCAAGGGGCTGCTCATTTAACATCATTGTAAATCCAGTTTCTGAAGATGAGATGTGTGCATTTAGGGAGTTGTATGCAGTTGCAGGATGGAACTGGGGTTGGGGAAAAATTACTGGGAATAGCATTATAACAGCTGCCATGTATTGAGTCTCTACACCATTTTTACATATTTGCTAAATGTCTTATTTTTATTTTCTTATCTCCACAACCATTTGAAGTGATATTATGTCTATTTACATATGAGGAAAATTCATCTCAGAGAAGATAAATGATGTGTCCAAGGCCACAGGGCTAGTTTAAGGGGCAAAATAGGATTCTAGTACAAAGCTGTGTGACCCCAAGTCCAAGCTATGTCTTTCTATCTAAAATGAGAAACAGACCAACACAAAGGAACAGCTTGTATTTTTCTGATTATACAAAGCAATATGGGTTCACTGTAGGAAACTTGGGGAGTTCAGAATAAATAATAATGTAAAATTACCCATGCTACTTTTGGTCTTTTACTATCTACATGTTATATTTCTGTATTTTTCATCTGTACCTATGTTTACATCTGTAGCTATATGGATATGAGCACATACATATGAACAAATATATAGAAATGTATACCTTTCTGTATACATTTATACACATAATTGGAATTGTATGGCATGTAATGATTTTATGGTCTACTTAAGCAATATAGTATTAAAAATGCTTCAACATCAACATCAACCTGTTTACTGATCACCTAACGTTCCAGTGTTCAATTATACACTGTAATTTACCTATTTTGGAATATTTAGGTCATTCCAACTTTTTAGTATTATAAGTAATACTGTGGTGGACATTATGGCTTAAAAGTCTTTATCTGAATCTCAGATTATTTGCTCATGATGTATACTTAGAAGTAGAATTACTGGGTATGAGCACAATTGTTAAGGCTTTTTATACTCATAGCCAAGTTGCAGTCTTCAATTTATATGCTTATTGCTAATATATGAGAGTATCAGTATCACTCACTGCATATAATATTGTTATTAAAAATCAATTGCCAATTTTTTGTTAAAATGGTATATTGGTATTTCACATAATTTATAGTGAGTTTAAAACTGTTTTTACATTTTCAACCTCATGCCATCTCCTATGGCACCACATTTATCATTTTGCCCCTCTTAGTTGGTGGATAATAACTAAATTTTTATTGCCTTCTTAGTGTCTGTACATTCAGCCCATTATTATGTGGCCTTGAAATCACCAAGCCTGCACTAATGCCAGTTTTTTGACATAGGGCTGTTGTCTATCATGTGGTTTGTTGGACTAGCTCTGGATGAGTTGTGTCCACCTTGGCCTGTCCCAGTTTGATCTAGCCAGACCCTGCAGACTCAGCCCTCCCAGCCATCGAACCAGTGGGCACCAAGCAGACACAATATCTATAGCCACATCCCTATTAGTAATTGGGTTGGAAATAATGCTTGGTGGCCTAAGTGTCTGGAAGTATTGTGGTCTTAGTCTAGCAATAGGCTCATGCTAAAGCCTTCTCATTGGTGTTTGGCAGTCAATTCCAACACAACTTCTGATTGAAGTCCCAGCCTCTTTTTTCTTTGCTGCCTCTCTTCTGTGAAGAAGGTGAGTGCACATCAGTGTTCTAGGGTTTACCCTGGAGCCCTTGTCAGTAGGTAGAGAGCTTCTCTCTTATTTGGTTTTTACTTTCCTTCACTCCCTACTTGATAACCATGCTTCTCGGCAGAACTACTCCCTTGCGGAAGCCTTTTTTTTTTTTTTTAAAGACTATTTGCCTAGAAGAAATGATTTTTTTCTTAACTTTAACTTTAGGCTCAGGGGTACCTGTGCAGGTTCATTATCTATGTAAACTTGTGTCATGGAGGTTTATTATAGAGATTATTTTATCACCCAGGTACTTAGCCAATACTTATTTTTTCTGACTCTTTCCTTCTTCCCACCTTCCACCTCAAATAGGCCCCTGTGTCTGTTGTTCCCCTCTTTGTGCCCATGAGCTCTCAGCATTTAGCTCCTGCTTTTAAGTGAAAACGTGGTATTTGGTTTTCTTTTTCTGCATTAGTTTGCTAGGGATAATGGCCTCTAGCTCCGTACATGTTCCCACAAGTCATGATCTCGTTCTCTTTTATGGCTGCATAGTATTCCATGGTGTATATGTATCACATTTTCTTTATCCAATCTGTCATTGATGGGCATTGATGGGCATCATGTCTTTGCTATTGAGAATAGTGCCTTGCAGAAGTCTTGGTGTTACCTCTCTCTTGCCTGTCTCCTGCCTGGAATCAATCTCTGCTTGAGATGGACTTGAATTTGGCTCCTATCCTTTGGACTTGTAATTTGGACTCTGACTGCTCCCCTCCCCAATGACAGTATCCCATCAGTTTTTCTTTTCCTCCCCTTCTTCTTCCCTCTCTCCCCTTCTCATTGCAGAATTGGGTGTGGACCTGAGCTGTCTGCATTACGTGGAGCGGTGCTTGTGATAAGGGAACTCGGAGATCTGGAGTTTAGGTTCAATTTTCTAAAAGTGTGCTCTCACCAAGATATTTAAATTCTCTGGGTCACAATTTGTTAGTTTGTAAAGTGGAAATTCATTCATTCATTGACTTTTTATTTCTGAACCCATATTAATTGTGTACATATATGGGGGGAGAGTGATCTGTGACTTTCCATTTAGGGAATTACACTTCTTGAAGTCAGTAAATTCTTTCTGCATCATGACTGCGCACCTCCGATATTACTTATCTATACTATCTTTTTCGTAATTTGGCTCATGAGTTTCAGTATAGTCCAACATTCTTTTAGAATTATATCATATTTTACTAATAGCAGTGACATTTCAATTCGAGGGAGAATATTTATAATTCATTATAGCAGTTTAACATCTTACCCCCTTCTCCCCCCTCCTCCCCCAAATATGAAGCTGTTAAGGACCTAAATGTTTCCAGACATGTGTCTTTGGCATTAAATTGATGTAAAAAAAATCAACCAATAACTATTAGAATGTAATTTTTTTTTTAGAGATGGGTCTTCCCCTGTTGCCCAGGCTGGAGAGCAGTGGTGCAGTCATAGCTCACTGCAGTCTTAAACTCCTGGGTTCAAGTGATCCTCCCACCTCAGCCTCCCAAGTAGCTGGGATTACAGGTATGTGCCACCTCACCTGGCTAATTTATTTTTATTTTTTTGTAGAGACGGAGTCTCTCTATGTTGCCTAGGCTGGTCTTGAACTCCCGGACTCAAGCAGTCCTCCCACCTCAGCTTCCCAAAATGCTGGGATTATAGACATTAGCCACTGGGCCCAGCCATAACATTTTTTTAGCTAGAAATTCTACATTTCTCCTATAAGACCTCCTACAAGTAATTAACATTGTTAAATAAGGTAAATTCTTCTTTATTCAAGCAATAAATAAAATAATATCTGGCCTATATGTGTGTATGTGTTTTAATAGAATTCTAATACCACTTAACTATTATATTTAGCATTATTCTTACAGTGCCAACAGAATATTTGTGCTGCATTGATTATGAGGAAAACAATATTTTATCCAGGGGGATAAAATAGGGAATAATAGAAAGTAAAACCATCTGGATAGAGTATAGAATTCAACTTTTATCTTTTCTTATGTTATTTGGTTTCTTTTAAAAATACGGATCAAATTTAGATGTGGTTTTTCCTATTATATGTGTATATATCTCTCTATGTAAGTATGTGTAAATAACACTGTGTATATATACATATTTTATTCCAAAGCAGCCTGCACTTATAGACTATAGGATCAAATCGTGTATTTTCTCAAATGATTGAGCAAAACAAGGCAAATTTATAAACCTGCCATATTATGGCATCCCAGAATGTGATATTTTCCTCATCTGGAGATTAATGGCCCTTCGACGTGATTCAATATGCCATGTCTAGTTCTATTTTTGTTTCAAAAAATAAAATAAGAACCTAGTTTGTTCTTTTTAACTGATACTGTTTTTTCAACCATTTTTTGGAATTCCTATATTGATTTGCATTTTAAAATGTTTTTCCCATCTGAATCTCCTGCCACTCTGAATGATTCCAAGGGTCTTATTGATTTGGATGGAAACCTCTGTGAAGCTTGAAGGAATTATTTTTTATTTACAAATTTCAAACAAAGCATCATTTACCACAATGAACAGTCAAGTCCTAATAATGCATTAGTGCATTAATCTTTAATGCATTTACAGGCGACTTAGAGCTAAAAAAAGACCATGTAATCCAAGCCAGAGTGTGTGGTCCCAGGCTTTGAGGCCTCCTTCATCTAGGCACCCAGTACCTACCCACCTTCTTGGTTCTCCACCTGTCTCCTGGGTTTAGGACCCAATGAAATTGGAGGAGAGGCAGGAACAGGATTGATTGGAAGGGGGCCGGGGGAGAGGGGAAGGGCCAGTTAGTTGGCCACTAATGATTTATTGATCTTCTTATGTGCCAGGCACTCTTCCAGATCCTAGAGCAGTGAGTATAACAGGCGACACCTGCCTCCAGTAGCAAAACCTCTGATCTTCCTAACCAGAAAAGTGGGGGCAAGATGTGGGAGAGCAGTAGCGTAAACATTTTGCTCCTCCTATCCTGATTTCACTTTTAAATGGTATGGGAATGTAATAGTCATCATTTTTTTGCATGTTTACTGTGTGTCAGGCACTGTGCTAGAAGCTTGGAATACATTTAACCTTTAAAAATTACAATTGTTGTAAAAAGGTAGCTCTTCTGTTTGAGGGACTGTACTCTCCAGGAATAGTGATCGTAGACTACTTATGTGACCTTAAACATTTCTCCTGGTTTGGTTTTGTTTAGTTTTTTCATCGTGGAAAAAAGTAAGTTTATACCTTAGCCTTGTGTCTCCGAAGAGATTCCTGAAATCTGCTCTTTTGCCCAAACAAAATTTTTTTTAGAAACGTGTACGAGTCAATGTGTGTGTAATACTTAGCATCACCATGAAAATTGGTGAGGTTTGGTTGGGTGGATGAATGTCCAGGCTATTGCAAAGTACCATGCATGTATATGTAACTTTCCTTATTTTACTTTTTTAGCATGTAATTGAATACCTGCTATATATGAGATATGGGACTGCAGACTTTTAATAATGAGTTTAATCTGAGTGGATAATTTCAAACAGCTAAAATATACTAAAATAATTTTCTAGTAATCATACATATAGTAGTTATTTTTCCCAAGAGCAGTGTGATGGCTTTGATTGGTAATCTCTATCCGTGAAATAATATCTACATACCTTGCCAGTAGGCAGATCATCACATTTGTTACATGTCTGTCAGCATAAGACACTTTGGGGCCAAAGAAAGAAATAAATTTATTAAAATAAGAGCTGAAATTAGATAATGTTTCTTTTCTAAATTTCTAGAAATTATGTTTGGTAATTGGCAACTACATTGCTTGACAAATAGACAACCATTTCTTTGAAGCAGATAAAATGGGGTCCTGCATGAATCTGAGAATGAGCCAATGTGCCATTTCATGTTCTTTTCCGATGAGATGATTCTGTGCCTTCCCAGCCAGGAGCCTGACGTACGAGTAATAGGAAAGTAATCTAAGGATAATGGCAGCATAAGGGTCTCTTGGCTTCTGCTGAAATAACTTCCTCATCATAATCTTACAACAGAATCATCAGATGATGAAACAGATGTTGGGCAATAATGTCGTTTTTGTAACATTTTAAATTGGATGCCAACGTGAAGTTCACTTCGATGGGGAATTCATGTCATGTTACAAACCTTTTTGAAAAAAGGCATTATATCTCAATTCCTACAGATACTCATTAAAAGAATTTTGAAATTGTAACATTATATGATTGAGGGATTCTCAGGCTCCCTGCAGGCTTGCACTAAAATTGTGGTATCTTTATTACTTTATGTTTACTGTACACGAACACTTTCTAACAGAACTTGAACTTCCTGCTCACACTGAGATGTTTACGCTTGCTAAAAAAGAAAGATTTGCTGGCAGTGTAAATCTATGCCAAGCAGAGTGGTTCCATTGTTTGTACATGAGGCTTCTACAAAATAAGGACTGAATTGTGAAAATTTCACCCAAGATAAACCTTTGGAGGCTTAAAAAACATTTTGAGAATATTTATATGTACAGATCAGGTATTCAGTAAAGCTTGCTGACTGATTGACAGTGTGTGGAATACTTTGCACCTGATAGATGTTCAATAAGTGATTACCTTCTCAAATAATTCATCCAACAGAGAAGCATATGATATAATCCCTTTCCTAAAAGCATTTATAAATGAGGTGAAAAGTTCAAACAAGGAGTTATTTAGGAATAAATTATAAGCCACCAAACTATCAGAAGGACGATAATAATGGCATAGATAAACTCCACAGATTCAGTCTGTGGAACTTGGGCAGAGAGTGTATTTGGTACTGGATAAGTAGCCATAATTGAACAAAATGAGAAGCTGTAAAATAAAAACAAAAGCAATTTTTTTTTTAAAAAAAAAAGGAACTTTTTTTTTGGCTTATTTTGTGTTAAGTTCTGAGCTAAATACTTCACAAACGTTTTATTAAGTTCTTACAGTAATCCCATAAATGCAATTATTATCCTAGTTTATAGATATGGACACAAGCTTAGAGAAGATAAGTCATTGTCACATACCAAACAACTAATGAGCATCAGAGGTGCAATTTGATTTGATGTCTGTTTTAAGCCAATATGCTCTGCTGTTTTCCTAGGTCAGGGGAGATGTTTGCTTAACAAAATTTGAAACTTTTACAACTGGGGTGCAAGAGCTACAAACAAAGTGAGGGCGAGTTAGGGATTCTTGCCCGTCAATGCATGCCCTATAAGTTAGAGTAAGGGGTGTGTTTGTAAGCTCCATTAAGTGCAGAACAACGGGTATTTTTTTAGTGTATTTTTGTAAGCCCCATGAAGTGCAGAACTATGGATATTTTTTGAGGGAGCATTTTTTTTTTAAATATTAGAGCTGTGAGCACTCAAGACGGTGATGCCATTGACAAAGTATAGAGTTGTAAGGACTGGAGATGAGTAGTAGAGACAATACTAGGAACAGAGACAATACTGAATTGTGAAAATTTCACCCAAGATAAACCTTTGGAGGCTTACAAAACATTTTGATAATATTTATATGTACAGATCAGGTATTCAGTAAAGACATTTCCTGTCTTCCTATTACACAATGAGGTTGGCAAGTAGAATATTTAAAAAACATATTTAATGAAATACGGTTGAGGCTCAGTCATCACAGTTCTAGGTATTGAAGAGATCCAGTATATCTTTAAATTTTCCTTGCATAAAAATGAGATTGGAAGGCAGGGGAAGGTAAAAAGAGAATTTTCAAATGCATTTAAGACAAGTCTGGAAAGTTAAGTAATGTTTTGACCACATGCATCTCTTTTGCTGTGACGATGTGACTCAGTAAAATTCTTCACAAAATTAGATATTGTGTCAAAGTGGAGTTTTGGAACTTTTTCCAAAAGTGATGTGGAAGAAGGCCTGAAATATTTTTGGCACAAAGTGATTTCTGGTGGTTGGTATTAATGATTGCAATGGAGTTCCTAACTTCAAAGTCTCAATAATAGGTTTCATAGGTGGAGACAAAGGCTAGGATTTCATTTTCTTAATGACACGTGAGCCGTGGCGACAAACTAGCAGAGCGGTTATTACTCTTTGCATGATTGTGGCTGCTGAGAATCAAGGTTCATTTCAAGCCAGCCGTTTATCCCGGTTAGACTTTGTCAACTTGATATACTGAACTTTGGTACGTTTAAGAGAAAAAAAGAAGAAGGTGGGGAAATGCTAGAAGTATTTCAGGCTTCACTGAATGATATATACTAATCACATGCAAATTTGTGTTTTTAAAAAACCCCAGAACTTGAGGACCTATCTTAATAAAATTACAGTTCTATTCTTTTTAAACGCTATAAGTACATTTCCACTTAAAATAATAATAATAATCTCTTCCCAACAGCCTTTTCATGTATTAACCTCTATCAATGTTACCTTTGAATAGTTCTGCAACCTCCCATGGTGCAAATGTCTCTGTTTAACTAACACTCTTTATTTTATTACATTGAAAATGTACTTGTGAAAATGAAAGTGCTTTGTATGGCTGTTGGAGCTCCAATAACGTGATTATTTAACACTTTTCAGAGACTGATTTCCTCGTGAGTATTTATACAGCCCATGTACCCGCTATGAGCATTGGAAAGGTGCAAACGACATTGGAAGACTGGAATTATTTAGCATGTTTTAGATCAAGAATGACAAGAAATAACAGTAAGAGGGGAACAAAAATGAATGTTTCTATGAAGTGACATTTTTAGGTTCCCGTTGACAAAACCCTCTAAACATATGTAGAACATAATCAAAATAACCACCTGCTATACCTGAAAACCAAATTCTGGTTGAAGAAAAAAGTCAAGGCCTATCCATTTTGAAACACACAACTGAAGGCCCAATGTTGCCTGATGTTTTGAGAGATGACAAAAGCTTTACCAGAAATATATCCAGAAGCTCACAAGATGCCAAACAGAAGAGGTGTATTACATATTTTAAGTGGAGACATATTTCCTAGATCCTTAAAGATTTCCAGCTCCAAAGCTTGTGCGTTTATTGCCAATTTATATGCTTTTTAAGTTACTTCCCAATTAAGTCACTTCTATAGACATTTCTGACTTATTGGTTTTCTGTAAAGCAGGACTGGAGATAACCAAGAATGACTTGGATATGGCAAAGTCTAAGACCTGGGAGCTTCAGTCAAAACCTGATGGGACTGTGCAGGTTAATACTTTCAGTTTTCTCTGTATTTGAAGGCCAGGATAGGCTGGAATGTCATTATATAATATGCACTTTACATCCAAGTTGCCATATGTATTTTCCAACCTTGAGAACAAAGGGAGGCCCTATAATCTGCTGGTCCTTGCTCCAGTGGTAATGTGAGACAAACAGAGTACTTTGATAGGACTCTACAAAGCAGAGCTGTGACCTCTGGCATTATGATTCTGAGCTTTTCTTGCTACCTGGTCTGTCATGGATGTACTAACAGGTTAGTCAGGTTAACACAATATAATGCATCAGCACAGTGGAATATTATGCAGACTTTACCAATTATAGTTAGGAAGAGTATACAGAAACTTACGAACTGTTTTCAAAATACTTAAAAGTTACGTTGCAAATTAATATAGATACCATGACAGCCATGTAAAGCATGTGTAGAAACTGGAAGGTAACATAAAAAATCAAAATAGAAGTAAAGGTTATTTCTTTGGGGATTAATTTTTTTTCAAAAAGTTATATACTGTAGGTCTACCATTTCTTCAATATGTAATTTTTATACAAACCGCCCACTGATGCTTGTTATAATTTGGGAAACTATCAACATTTCTAAAATGTGTATGCTTGGGAATAACATTAAGGTTAAAAGACTTAAATTGGGCTGAACTCATAAAGATAACTTGATTGAGGTGATTATATCTTATATACATGGCTATAATAAATCATTTTTAGGAATAAAACTGGATTAACTAATTCTTTGCTTTCTGAACTGTCATGGGGTTGTTTCTTTTCCTGAAAGAAAAGTAGCCAGGCATTTTTACTATGGGACTTTAGCACAACACGGAGGGAACACTGAAAAACACTAATGACGTTCACTCAACAGCTGGCAAATGAATAATTGGCTAGATTCGGTGACCTCTCAGGAATTATTTTCTCCAAAGAAAAGTGAGATGAAACACAACTGAGTTAGAACCTTAGGACAGAACTTTGTGATTGAAAGAGACCTTAGAAATCACCAATATATGTAATTTTACAAATTCTGGAATCCTAGTGGAACCCAACGTAGGAACCAGTTGTAAGAGAAGTGACTCTGGTTGAAGCACGGGAGTGAAGCCAACTTCCCCACCCACTAAGCTGACCTGCTCCGTTGAGGCTGCTCTGAGTGCCTGGCCCATCCTGTTCCTTCTGGCTCCTGACGTGTGGAATGTGGCCTGAGCTTCTTTTCTTTTTCTTTTCTTTTTTCTTTCTTTTCTCTTTTCTTTTCTTTCTTTTCTTTTCTTTTTCTTTCCTCTCCTCTCCTCTCCTCTTCTTTTCTTAGACAGAGTCTCGCTCTGTCACCCAGGCTGAAGTGCAATGGCATGATCATGGCTTGCTGCAACCTCCACCTCCTGGATTCAAGCAATTCCCCTGCCTCAGCCTCCGGAGTAGCTGGGATTACAGGCGCCCACCACCATGCCCAGCTATTTTATTTTCTTTTTCTTTCTTTTTTTTTTTTTTTTTTTTATTTTTAGTAGAGATAGGGTTTTGTCATGTAGGTCAGCCTGGTCTCGAACTCCTGACCTCAGGTGATCTGCCCACCTTGGCCTCCCAAAGTGCTGGGATTACAGGCATGAGCCACTGCGCTTGGCCCCTGAGCTCCATTTCTAAATTGGAGTCTTCATCTCCTGCCAAGGCACTCAGTGGTCTTTCTACTACCCCAGTGTTCATAGGCATTCTGTGGATCTCCAGGCACAGTGGAGTAATCTCTGGCTGACAAAGAAAAGTACTACTGAAAGGAAGAGATAGAGCAAGAATCAAGATCCTTTACTGCACCTTTCACCAAAGCAGTTCTACCTTTACCTTTTTATATAATGGGGTTCATTGTAACATTCTTGTAGGGAAAGCATCCCACTGACAAAAAGTAAAAGAGAAAGTAGGGAAGGAAAAAAGGAAGAGAGAAAAAAATAAATACTACCACAGTACTATCTTATTTTTCATTTTCTTTTTCCCGAATAGTCTAATCTTAAAATGCCTATATCTTTGTATCTCTTATTTCAGAGGTAAAGATGGACACACACACTTTAGAAAAATCGCGAGGCTCTGGAGGCTGGCTGGTGAAGCAAAAACTCCTCACTAGAAAGTGGGTGCTTAGCAACCAGGACCACAATGCTCTGGCCTGGCCACATGGATTAATTTCATTTTTTCAAGCTCTGATAATAGCTGGAGACTATCCTGTGGTCTGGATGAGCGATTCCCAGTGTGTCTTTGTATAGTTGTTTTGTTTGACAGGCAGCAGTCAGCTTTTACTTCTCTATCTAGGGAGGGCAAGTGGACCACTTGCTGAGTTTTCTTGGACCAGCACAGAACTGTGGACCACAAGTTGTGGATAGCTGTTCTGGAAAGTAGATGCCCATAATCAATGGGCTTCTCAAATACAGAAAGATGGGCTCTTGATTGGCAGGAGACACTCTGACTACATAGTTCAAAGATATAGTGAAAAGAAATAGATGTTGAAGTAATTTACGGGGAGTGGAGTGTTTAGCTATAAGCTGAAGGCATGCCTTCACCACTCTGATTGGAAAGCAGTGTTTTAGGCCCCAATCCAGGTAAAATCACCGGTAATTTTTCATACAAAGATTGAAAACTCTGACATCTTACTGTACTTGGAAAACAAATGCCATGAAAGCAACAATGATACAAATGTACAAATAGCTGCATTCTTCCTGTGGACTGCTAACATCTATGATCAAAGTTTATCTTTTTCAAACTAACCTATAAATTTAGAGAATCTAGTCCATAGGAGAATGTTTAAGGAGTTACGGTAAGCAAAATAAACTAAACAAGTTTGATTAAGTTTGTAGATAGTCTCTCATGTCAGTGAAATTGTCTTGTCTATTTGGGACTGTCTCATATGTTAATTTACATGTTTGATAACTTGACTGTCTATCCGATTTAGCTGATGAAATCTTCCATCCTTTTAGACCCCATAAGATTTCAAACTCAGTATTGAATCCTGGGAAGGAAACGGCCATTCTATCAATCAAAGCCAAAGAGGAAATAGCCCTTATTTTGGACATCTTCTAAGTACTTGGAGAAAACACGGAAAATGGTTATAAAAATAGAAATTTCTCAATTTCCCTCTTCTCCTTCCCATTTGGCTAGTCTTCTTCAGTTTCACAGTCAGCAGGACCCTGGTGACATTTCGCTCTCCTGGGACATCCTGAGGGGGCATGCCCCCAGGACTCTGAGTGCCCGCGTGTTCCAAGGTGCTGAGGGAGCTCTGCTTCCTCCTGGCAATTGGACAGAGGTGCCGCCCTTCCATCATTTGCCTTCTTGGCTCAGCTTTGTGTGGGGGTGTGTTTTTCCTGTTTTCTAACTCAAATTTTGTTTGGTGGGGTGGGAGTATCTTTGTCCAGATGGTCCCCATCCCAGGACATTTTGCAGAATATCTGTGAGCCAGCAGCCACCGGGGAGTTGCTTTTTTTCTTTTGACTCAAGAAGGTCCCTCAGTTTGCTCCATGTTGCCAAGTCTTTCTGTAAATCTCAAGTCATGTTCCTTTCACAAAACAACTCTCCAAAAACACACACGTACACGTATATACACACACATACAGTTTTACTGGTTAAAAAATTAGTCTCTGGCAAATTTTTGCAAAGGCAAACTACTAAAAAGAGATCGTTTTTATTCCTTCAAAGAGGCTGGCAAACCTGCTCCCTTTGTGACTGCTTTTGAAGTAAAACCCTTGAATCTCAAAAATGCTCTTGGAACACATGTTCTGAGTGGACACCCCACAGAAGCTGATCCCCAGGACACAATGTCAGCCTAACCACCTCCCACCACTCCAACCCAGAACAAACCAGAGCCCTTTAGAAACAAATCATGTGGAATAAGCCAGATTGCAAATGAAAGCCGTACGGTCTATTGGAAGCAGCATAATTTGTGTTTATTATGCTCTTTCAAGCGATGCTCTATCCCCCTTTGTCCCATTTTCTTGTTGCACAGTAGACATCTGCTCATGACTGAAATGCCTTAGAAGAACTTGATCCCTTGGGCTAGGGGAGGTGAGGGTGGAACCGGGGCGACTTCATCTAAACATTGCTTGTAAACCTCACCCCGTAGTCTTTTGCAGAACTATCTTTATTCTCCCTTTCTTCTTTAGCATAGCACCCCCCACCCCATTGTCTTGCAATGTGCAGGATCTATCTAAGTAAAGGATGTTGTGTTGAATGACTACTCCTGTTGAGGGCTTTTAAACACTTTAACATGTGGCAGCATTGTTATAGCTGTCATTGCTGTCTTGGAATTTATTCTCAGCTCTGAGAAAGGCTTTTAGCCATGTGTCAGGCAGCACGTCAGCAGAAATTGCCAACCAGCATGATTTATATTCAGCCTTTTAGGGCTGGGAGAGTACTGCCTCAGGCCGCTTCAGGTCTGAAAGAGACTATCATCGCACCTTGACAGTCTGTGACCTACATCTGCCCTTGGTCAGGCAAATCTTATTTGAAAGATAACAGACATTGTCAGCAGCATATTCCGGAATCTGCTCTCCTTAATGGTAGGTAGCTTAAGAAAATGGCCTCCCCGTCTCACCTCACTACCTTATCCTATCCAATATTTGTACTTACTCTCCCCTGCTCCTGCCCCATATCCAACTTGAAGACTGGTGGATTTCGTTCTGGCTGCCCAAGTCTAACTTACAGTGAGACAGTATTGCAAAAATATGTTATCACAATATAGTTTGTAATATGGTGCATCTCATTCAATAGAATGGTTCTTCTCATTCAGTGGAATACTCTGCAGGCAGTAAACTCATTTTAAAGAGGATCACTTCCATGTTAATAAAAATTTGATAAGTAAAAAACAAGTTACCAAACCAAATGTCCATCATCAACTGATGGATGGATAAATAAAATATGTAAATCTATACAGTGGAATATTATTCAGCCTTAAAAAGGAAAAAAAGGTACCAACACATGCTACAACATGAATGAAGGTTAAAAACATTATGTTAAGTAAAAAGATAGAAACAAAAGGCCACAGATGATAATATTCCATTCATATGAAATGTCTATAATAGGCAATTACATAGAGACAGAAAGTAGATTAATGCTTGACAAAGGCTGAGCAGAGGCAGGAGTGGGGAGTGACTGCTAATGGATACTGAATTTCTTTTTGGAGTGGTGAAAACTTTCTGGAATTAGATGGCTGCCAACTTTGAATATATTAAAAATCACTACATTATGCACTTTAAAAGACTTGAAAAGGTTGGATTTTTTGTTATGTGAATTATGTCTCAATAAAGCTGATACACACACACACACACACACACACACACACACACACAGAGAGAGAGAGAGAGACTAAAGGGACTAAAAAAGGAAACAAAAGAAAGTTACCTAACTCCATGTAATGATAATGGTCTTATTTTTGTAAAAACAAAACAAAAAAGGTATAGATCTATGTTAATTAAAAAGACTAGAATGATAAAGTTACCACTATGAATGGAATTATGAGAATTTGGCATTTTCCTCTTTGTGCTTATCTGTATTTTTCCTAATTACAGAAATTATGCTGGTTTATTTTTTAAAATTTTGAAGATGAATGTCATTTTTAAATGTGAGAAAAAGAGGGGTAAATGATGGCTGGTTTAAACATACGTTAAACAGCTTCTCTTTGTCTTAGAGGAACAGTGCGGGCCTGGGAAGTGAGCACGAGATAGAAACCTTAAACTATGGCACAATGAGCCAGAATAGTCAATTCCTTGTCCTTTACTTTCCTATCCATTTTCTTACACTCAGAAAATAGTATCATATTAAGCATATTGTGTTGAGTTCATAACAGATTAAATGGGGTAGAAATAAATTTAACATTTATTGAGTGCACCTGGTTGCCAGGACCTCTGAAAAAGCATAGTCTTGCCAATGACATTAACAAATGTTCTGTCTGGCTGGGGGTGGTTACCTTCAACACTTCCATTCACATTCTATGAGAAAGAACTTGTCACCTAGTCATACCTAGCTGCAAGAAAGACTGGAAAACATAGTTTCTAACTGGTTGCCCATGTGCCCTACAAAAACTATGAGTGTTTGGAAGGAAAGAAGAGTATATTTGGGGGAAAACTAGCAGACTGCCATACCAGCTGTTCAGAGACAATTTTTCAAATGCAGCAAAATGATATTTATACATAAAGAAAAATATCTTAATCCAAAGGACAATTCTGGATTACTATGAGAGGGAGTATAAATTGTTGGAGCTCTTTAAAAATAAGAAAATGACCCTTCAGTTGGAATGGTTGATAGATATTCAGCTGTCTATAGGCAGATTACAGAATCAAATGACCCATAGAAGTCATTCTAAGCTGTGCATCATTAGTATTCTTGATCGTTGTTCTTTTTTAAACAGAGAAGATTCCTTGTAAGTAACTCATATTCTTATTTACCTTTTGTATCTAATGTTTTTTTTGCCAAGTGGGTGTGACATCAGAATGGCTTTTCTATAAAAGAGCTCATCATATTACCATAAGTCCTGTAATAATTCCTGTATTTGTTAAGATAATGCTAGCCATTGTACTGGATAAATTCCCAAATTTCAATATCTTAATGAAATACAAATGTATTTCTTGCTCATGCACTAGTGTAATATGAGAGTGCAATGGGCAGCTTTCAATGTGATGAGTCAGGGACCCAGGCTCCTTCCTTCTTTGGACTTTATCAATTTTTAGATTCCCCTAGTCTTTAACTTCTAGATGGTTGGATGGAGAAAAAGAGAAACTTGAGGATAGTATGGGAAGATTTATGGCCGAAGCCTGGAAGCAGAGTAGAAAACTTTCACCCATAGCCCATTGGCCAAACATCAGTCACATGACCAGACTTAACCAAAGGGAGGTTGGGAAATGTAGTCCAGCTTCAATCTTTCTACCTATCAGGAAAAGAAAGAGAGTTGGAGAACACTTAGCCAGTCTCTGTCACAACTCCTTATCTTAAAGGAGTTAAAGTCTAAACTCTTTGTCAAGGACTACAGGGTCCTTTATGATGGGTTCCTATTTACCTTAGGAGCCTCATCCTGCCTCTTGAGCTCTATTCCATTTCAGGTCAGTGAATGACAGAGATCCCTGAGGTGTTGATGGCTCACATAATCATGTTGTTTACCAGTAGAGCAGTGACTAGCAATTATTAAAATCTTTTGATCTTCTTATCTTTTAGTCCCATGGAACCAACCAGCTTTTAGCAATATTTTTCCCACCAAGCAAAAAAGACAAGATAATGTAAGCACTATTGCTTAACCACTGTTTGATGTTCATGGGGTAAGGGTTTTTCTTTTTTTTTCTTTTTTTTTTGTTTGTATCCTAGTACATCTTACAGACTAAGAGAGAAGGCATCGCCATTTATATACCTGGGAGATCTTGTTACTTTCATTAAGGGTTTTCTGGTCTTTATCTTCTCCTTCTAGGTGGAGAATGGTTTAGTCAAAGTTACCTATGATACTGGTTCCCACACAATGATGCACTTAGGGATCATGTGGGAAGTTTGGGAAAAAGGTAATTTTAGAGCCCTATCAGAGAATCTGATTCAATAAAGCGGGAGTGGCATCCAAGAACCTTTATTTTTAAGGTTCGGATGTAATGGTCCATGAGCTATAATTTGAGAAACACTAAACCTGGCTGGTTAGAGAATATAGAGTAGTGAACAAGAATACTACCCAGACAAATTTATTCAGCTCTACTACTGAAAAGCTCTGCAGTCTTGGGCAAGTTTCTTAAACTCTCTGAGTGGCTGGATGGGCTCCAGTGAAATGTTCCTAGGAGCTCCTGGTAATGTTCCACTTGCTTTGCTTCTAGATGTCACTCCCTGCACCTTCAATAGTGTTGCACCATGATCATAGCTGGACTCCCACTCTAGCCACCTACAGTGTGTTTCTCAAGAAGGGGTAATGCCACCACACATGAGGACTAGAAAGTTGGCTTTTAGAACCAGGAAAGAGTTTAGGCTCAGTGAAGGAAGAAGCTGGTAACCTGGTGATCCTGGTCATTTTTGTAACTTTTCCCTTTTATTTATTATTATTATTATTATTATTATTATTATTGAGACACAGTCTCACTCTGTCACCCAGGCTGGAATGCAGTGGCATGATCTTGGCTCACCGCAACCTCCACCTCCTGAGTTCAAGTGATTCTCCTGTCTCAGCCTCCCGAGTAGCTGGGATTACAGGCATGCGCCACCACGCTTGGCTACTTTTTTGTATTTTTTAGTAGAGACGGGGTTTTACCATGTTAGCCAGGTTGGTCTCAAACTCCTGATGTCAGGTGATCCGCCTGCCTCGGCCTCCCAAAATACTGGGAATATAGGCGTGAACCACAGCGCCTCGTCAGCTTTTCACTTTTAAAGCCAAGCCCTTGACTACGTGCAGATGGGTAGCCACTTGTGTGATGTAACTGCTAAAAATGTAGCAAGATCATAGATGTCACTGAAGAGGCGTTGGTATTCATATCAACAAAGGGGGAAGGTCCTGTTCTACTCCGTGATGGCCACAGCGTATCTGGAATATTGCTCTTTTGTGGTATCCCACTCAAACAAGAACTTTGACAATCTAGAGTACATCCAGACACAAGGGAACATAATGGCATGAGGTCTATAAATCACATCCCATGAGAAAACATTTGGTCAAATTGGGAAGTTTAATTTTCTGAAGAGCCTTGGTGGTAGCTCAGGGTGATGAGTCTCTTGGCCCATCATCATGGCATGATGATTAATTTTTAAAACTCAAGGAGATAAAAATTGTAAGAGGACCTAGACTTATTTGATGCCTTAGTGCAGCAGTTTTGACATTGGTAGGAGACAGGTCAGAGTAAAAGATGTTTCTATGCTTAGAAACATCCAGCTGTGGAAAACACAGAGACTGGTAACAAAATCCCCAGGGAGTTGCGAGCATCGTTTCTCTATGAGTTAAATTACATGACCTATAAGGCTCTCACATTAAGATTCTGTGGTCGGGCTGAGGCACTGGTGGTTTAACAGGATGCTTCATGGCACTTCTGTTCCTGCTGATGCTATTGAAAATGTGTCAGGTCATTTGAGGCCCATAGGCTTCTGGGTTTTCATCTATTCTATGGAAACGGTGCAATAAAGACCCAATTTACATGCTTCTTGTAAGGGCAAACTTAGAGTGGCTTTCTTAAAGCATAACTTTATCCTCCTCCATCTGAACTTGGTTGGTGGCCCGTGCGTGGAATTGGGCAACGTTCTGTTATCTTCACTCTTCTGCTTCTCCCCAGTAACAGAGAGACAATGTTGTTTCTCGTTTCCATCTTTAATAAACAGAAGAGAATTATTAGGAATTAAGTGAGGATTTAATAGTATTATGGGCAAGGAGAGAGGGATGCCTGGATCCTGTGCTGGTCCAAGCATTCTTCTGTTTTTCCTGAGACAGATACTGCACACAAAGAACAATAGATGACAAACAAAGTACATATTTTTAAATAAGCTGGGCTGAAGTCAGATGAATCAACATAGAGCCCTCTGATGAAAGCTAAGTTAGTATGGTAGGAATCTGGGGTGAGGTTTTGATGATGTTGAGATACAGTTGCAGTCAAGGGACCTAAGAATGCATACATTTTGCACTGGACTAGACACTTATACTGTAGGAAGTTTCTCAGGAAGTAAGCTCCACCCATGACTAAAACTGACAAATGGGAAGCTAAATTTTACCTTATCAGTGACTGGATAAGTGTCCCCTTCATGAATGCAGTATTCTCTAGAGAAGGCCAGGTTGGCACAGAGGACTCAGCGAGAGACCCACAAGAACTACTCTTCCGCAAGCCCCAAATCTCTAAATCTGAACCCTTGGACCAAACCACGGGTTACAGAGATACATGCAATGGTACATGCACTTATGATCAGGTTTGAGAAGAGAGAAGAATTCGGGCCTCTGGATATACTAGGGCAGCTTACTCCATAGCTCACAGGGAAGAGAAACAAGTGCTGCAAAGGAACACAATAACCAACCTGCTCAGGTGTGGCTCCATAACTGATCCAGGAGGACAGAGGCTGGGAGTTGTGAAAGAAAACCACGCAGGACCAGGCAACACCACACCACAATTCCACTCACTGAAACATGGCCCCATCACTACCAACCTGGGACCTTGTCAGGAGGGAGGAGAGTGCTGCAGCTCAGTGAACAGAGAAGAAAAAACATCACAACAACCAGTTCCCAAGTAGGTCTTCGCTCATTCAGCAAAACCCTCTGCATGGGGAGACAGCCAAGAGAGTAAACTAGGTAGGTCTGGGGTAGATCCTGGCTTGCTTTCTTGGCCATTTGGCTACATGGAAATCAGAGGGCACACATGAAGATTGCCAGGTTCCAGGAGGTCTGGCTCAGCTCACCAGGCTGACCATTTAATGCAATGATGGCAGAGGCCAAGGCAAGATGACCAGGTCAGTGTAGATCTTAGCCAGCCAGAGACATGGAAGCTAGAAGCAGGTAAAAGTAAGCCCTCCTGGATAAGATCTTTTAATACACAATGTCCCTGCCCACTGTGGTTCCATCAGCATCTTGAAATCTGTCTAATAATATTAGCAATCCTTCTTCCTGGTGTGTGAGTGGGGGTGGGTGGATAGGAATTTCACTAAAATATTCATGCTATGTGAAATGAAAAAGTCCAAAAGGACTCTTCTATGGTTTGAATGTTTGTCCCATTGAAAACTCATGTTGAAATTGAATTGCCAATATAATGGTATTGGGAGATGGGAACTTTAAGAGGTGATTAGGCCACAGGCCTCCATCCTCATGGGTGGGTTTAGCACCTTTACTAAAGGGCTTTTGGGTGTGGATCCTGCTATCATGTATGCTCTCATGCCCTTCTGCCTTCCACCAGGTCCTCTTGGACTTCCCAACCTCCACAACTTCGAGAAATACATTTTTTCTTTATAAATTATCCAGTTTGTGGTATTATAAGAAGTACAAAATGGATTAAAACAGACTCCTATCACCTTATATGTGCAAAAATTTGACTTTCACATTGCTGGGGGCCTTTGGTTGTAATCTTGGCATCGAGAGCTTCATTCTTATACTATATTAACATGCAACATCCATAGGAGAGATCAGTCTAGCTTTGTGCTTTAAGAAACAGGAGAGGAGCAGTATGGTGTAAGGTTAAGAGCCTGTGCTCTGCATGCTTGACTTTCTGAACCCAAATCTCAGTTCTGCCCCTTCCTGCTTCTAAATGTCAGTTTCTTCATCTGAAAATGGGATGATAATATTAATACACATGTCAAAGGAAAGAATGCACACGAAACACCAGACTCAGTCATAATAAGTGATCAAAAACTTAGCTCTTTGGTTTTACTTTTTAGGAACAATAATCATATCATATTGCTAAAAAATGACTCTTCAGGTTCCTTGAGTATACACGCCACCCTTCACTAAGAAGATTAAAGTGCTTTTCTAGCTGCAGTCATAATTTTCTTCATGGTATCTTGAGAGTTTGAAATAATTTGAGATAAACAGAAGCATTTGGAACTCAGAACTAAGCCCAGCATGCATTCTCAATTTAAAAAAAACTTTGATTTTTGGTAACATGCTTGAGGTGATATGAGGAGTGTCATAGACTGGCAGACCTAGGGATAAAACTCAGAATTGCTTCTTTCTCCGTGTAACATCCAATTTGGGGCTCCAGAATGAATTTGCAGTTTTGTAGTCAGCATTATATGAACCTTGGGACTAAACTTCTGGGAGGTCTTGCTGGTCACCCTGGGCCACAGAGCCAGAAGAAGAGAAGGCGGGGAGAAAAGCTGCAGCTGACCCTGGGTGCATGCTCTTGTCTTGAGGGGGATGGTTTTAAAGTGCCTTATCTTTCATATATTGCACAGGCCTGGAATGTCTCTAGGGTCTGTAATAAACTTTCTGTCTCTTATTTCTTGTGACTACACTTGAGGTTATCCATCCTGAATTCCAGAAACAAACAGGTCAAATTCTAAGAATTCTGGCATTTAGAATCACAGGATGTTACAGTTTGCAGAGACTTTAAAGCTTGTCTTCTCCAGCCTCCTCAGCTTACAGATTATAAAACTGAACCCCAGGAAGGTCAAGAAACTTACTGAAAGTCATGTAGTTAGTTTCTGGAATAACCGAGAATATAGTGCAGTTCTATAACACAGTGGTTAAGATTGGTAAGGACATGGATTCTGGAGCTTGATTGCCTGTATTCAAGTTACCAGGAACAACTATTCACTAAATAAGAAACGTAGGAAATTTACTTAAATCCCTGTGCTTCAGTTTCCTCATATATAAATCATGGTTAGCAATAGTACTTACCTCATAGGCTGTCATGACGTTTAAATCAGGTAAGGCATATAGAAGACTTGTAGCACAATGCCTAACACTTAATAAAACACTTAATACTTTAATTTTTACCATGAATTTTAGATATCTTTTCTTTCCACACAAGATTTTAGGCAACCGTATATAGTCACCAATTCCTTCAAAGTGAAAATACATTCTGAGTCTTAACAATTTTTACCCTTTACACTGATAGCACCCTAAACCCCATTATCACTCACCTAGATTACTGCAATAGCCTCCTCATTGGTCTTCCTGCTTCCTCTCTTGTCTTGTGTTCTGGTTATTGATGGTTGCATAACAAAATACACCAAACTTATGCTCACAATTTTGTGGATCAGGAATTCAGAAGAGTTCAGGAAGACAACTTGTTTCTACTCCTTGCATTGTCACCTAGGGTGGCTTAACTGAGGTTGGAGGATCCACTTCCAAGATGGTCCACTCATATGACTGGCATGTTGGTGCAGGCTCTTGGATATGAGTTTAGCCAGAAGTGTCATCTGGAAGCCTCAGTTCTCCACAGGGCCTTTTCTTGTGGCTACCTGGGCTTCCTCACAACATGGTGGCTAGGTTACATGAATGAGTTTTGCAAGACACTAGAAGTGGAAGCTGCCAGTTTCTTAAAGTGTAAGCCTGAAAAGCTGTCAAAGCACCGCTTTCATTATATTCTATTGGTCAAAACAATTAGAGAGTCTGTCTGGATTTAAGGGAAGGAAAAATAGATCCCTTTTCTCAATGAGAGAAGTGTCAAAAAATTTGTGACCATATTTAATCTTCCTTGCTCCTCTATAGTCAGTTTTTTAAAAAGTACCACAAGCCACCTTTTAAAAAATGTAAATTAGATCATGTTACTTCCTATTGCTTTAAAACTTTTATGTGTCAACCCATCACACTCAGCATGTAATTCAAAATCTTTACTGTGGCCTATGAGATCCTACCCGAGGCCCTTCATTGACTGTCTAACCTCATTTTCTTTGTCAACTTTTCAAATTGTATTCTCTGAAACCCTGTCGAAAACAGTGCCCAATTACTTTCTTTATAGCACTTATAATTACCTGACGTTATATTATATTTTAAGCTATTGACTAGCCCATGTCAGCTCCTAGAATATCAGTCCATTAGGGCAGAAACTTTAGTCAATGCCTTATCTCCGTTGCTTAAAACTGTTGGCCACATAGTAGGTGCTTTATAAATATTTGTTGAATTAATAAATGGTGCTTTTTACATTTTTTTATGCCAGGAAGCAAAAAGCAACTTCTGTTTTTGTGTACTTGACTTTCTGCTATACTTTCTTTCCCTGGAGAGGGAGCAGCCTTGGTGTCAGAAAGTCCGTTTACCTGTGCAGTGTAAGGAGGGAAAGCAAGATGAAAGGTGCAACGCTTGTAGCAGGAGAAAGGGGGTGGAAACCAGTTGGCGAATATTGAGAATTTTCATAATCGTTTTAGGTTTTTAGGTCATATGTATGTAACAAGAAACAAAAGAAACAATCTGTGCTATTAATGAGTTCAGGATTACAGAAGTCTTAATGTGATAGGGACTCAAGGGTGGCAGAATGTCTGCATGAAAAGACTGGTGGTGTTGAAATCAGACAAACTTGGACTCCTTTCTTTGGGCACGAGACTAATAATCAACTTGTTTAGCCTCTTGGAGTCTTGATTTTCCTCATCTATAAAGGAGAAATACTTATACTTTCTAAACATTTCTGTGAGAATTAAATGTGTGATTTTTATCTGTGGTGGGTTTAAAACACAACTGCAAATTCTATGTCACTTCTTTCATTGAAAGGTGGGGTCTATGTATCTTCTCCTTGAAACTGGACAAATTGTGTCTGCTTGGAGCAAAAGAGTATGGCAGAAATACTCTGTGCTCCAAGACTAGGTCATAAAAGGCCAGACAGAGCTTTTATTCTTGAAACTCTGAGCTACCATTTGAGAAGCCTGACTACCCCGAGACCACCATGCTGGTGTGGCCACATGTGGGCATTCTGGTTGAGCCCCGGTTGAGCTGTTTGTTAGCTATTCCAGCTTGGGCACAGATTTGTGAGTGAAGAAGACATCTTCGCTGTGGATCCTCCAAACTGAGCTATTCTAGTCCTCAGTGACTTGAATCACTCCGAGTCATGAAAGTCATCTCACTCAAAGTCCATAGCAATTTCAGTGAGAATTGTCCCTGCTTTGCCATTTCCAAATTCCTGACACAGAATTCATGAGCACAGTAAAATGGCTGCTTCAAACCACTATGTTTTGGGGATGGTTTGTTATACAGTGAGAGAGAACTGGAACAGAATGGAAACCATCCAAACTCATCCTTTGTATAAAGCAGATGATCTCAGCATGTCAATTCCCTTCTCCTTTCCTTCTAAATTTCATAGGAATTTAGAGATGAGGGATGTACTTGTGGACTTTATGGAGTGGTAGGTGTTGAGTTGGGTCTTAAAGGTAGCCTGAGATTTCAATAGAGAGAAGAAAGAGTGTCACAGAGGCATTCGAGGCAGGGAATGTAGGTGGGAGGAAGCGAGATCACAGACAGAGACTTTGAGTAAGTCTGTGCATAACTCATTGCTTAAGTATGCAATGGTCAGCCCCAACTCTTTCAGAATGAGGGATGAAACTGCTCAGGAGGACACTCCCTAAGCAGCTGCCTCCTTGCTGATGAGGACCAAATGTGGTGACGTGGACCTTCCCATCAGAGCCCAGCCCTCCAGGCCTAGTCCTCACCAGGAATAAGCTAGATAAGTTGAAGGGATGCTGGGGTCCTCACTCTTGCTTCTGGCTTGGCGCGTTTTATGTATCTGTGTCTCTCTGCACCTTTTCTGGACCCATCCCAGGCCCTTCTTCTTAACCCAATTGTCTCATCATCATTTCCATGCTTACTTCTTGAGATTCCCTGCTCTCTCTATGGCCCAACATTTTCTTTCCTATTTTCTCTGTAGGAGTGAAAATACAAACGATTTGGCTGCTTTCTCATACTTTTAACAAAACATGGAGATCTGTTAAAAAGGAGGCGTGTCTGTGAGTGTGTGCCTGTATGTACTTACCACTCATGCATACCTGTATCTCAGGAAGAAAATTTATATTGAAAATACTCGTTTAGACAGCAAGTGGTCTTTTTAGGAGTGAAAACCATGACTTTTAGGTAAATTACAGATCTTGCCAGGGACTGTTCTCAATTATACTTGCACTGAATAAATAATGAGTTACCCTGGGAAAGTTGTTTATTCTTAGTGTGCAAGAAATCCTTTCTACTTCTGTGAGGCAAGAGGGTTGTCAGGGGAGCTGTCACCATCATTTTAGACTTGACTTTAAAAGCCATGTTGAGTCTCCCAACCAGTTCCCCTTTTCGCTTCCCCTTAAATGTCTGAGATCCCCCTTAGAGCAGAATTCATCACAACCCAATGGCAGAATTTCTGTTCATGGTCTGATCCGTATTCTCAGTCACGACACTAGGTCAATTTCAAGGCTCTCTTCAGCTAATGTGGACTTGATTTTCTCACTTCATTCTTCTACCTGGATGGTTCCTATTGAGAAACAGAGAAGAAGATTTATCTTGGTGTATTTAATTATAATTAATATCTCAGTAACTCTTATGTTCAAACAACAGACTAGGCTGGTGCTACTGTAAAGCAACTCTTTCTTCTCAGTATTTATTTGTAAACCCAGTCATTTTTTCCCTTACTCTTAGATAAAATTTTGACTAGGCCTGGAATATATCTTCTTATTTTCAGAGATAAAATCTTCTCTAGCTACTTTAACTAGAAAGAAGAAAGCTAGACTCAGATACTTGTATTTACTCAGTTTACTTAGGGTCAGTTTAGTGTAATGATCAAGACTAGGAGCCTCACTCAAACTTCCTCCTTCAAAATATTAGGCCCATGCAGGTAGGAAGCTGGCAGTGAAAAGGGGGTGGGGAGCTGAGAGGCCTCTTCTACATCTCTTGGTGTTGCATTTCTACCCTTTTCCCCACCTTAATGATTACGGTTTCTGACCCTGATTCCCACAGTGGTGGGTTCAAGTTGGGGGTGAGTATGGGAGGAAGGTAGGGGAACAGAGAAGGTCTGCATGTCTGGTGCCATTGTAAGCAGGCATTGGAGCATGGTGGGCCAGGCAGAAGGCTGAACCTGATTCTCCTGTGAGCACTTGTGAGATTTTGGCACTCTTCCTTCAGCAACCAACTACTGAAGATCTTTCATCTGTTGTGTTCTATCACAAATGAGTTGTCTTAGTCCATTTGTGTTGCCACACAGGAATATCTGAGGTTGAGTGATTTATAAGAAAAGAGATGGTTTTGCAGGCTGTACAGGAAGCATGGGACCAGCATCTGCAGCTGGCGAGGGCTTCAGGCTGCTTTCGTTCATGGTGGAAGGGAAGGGAAAGGGAGCTGGTGTGTGCAGAGATCACATGGAGAGAGAAGAAGTAAGAGAGAGTGGGGAGGTACCAGTTTTTTTTTTAACAACCAGCTCTTTCAGGAAGTAATAGAGCAAAAACTTACTCATTATGGGGAGGATGGCACCAAGCCATTCATGCAGGATCCACCCCTTCATGGATCTTCTGACCTATGGAAACTATTTCACAGTTCTATAGGTCAGAAGTCGAGGCACAGCATAACTGGGTCCTCTGCTCAGGGTCTCACTAGGCTGAAATCCACATGTTGGCTAGGGCTATGATCTCATCTGAGGCTTGAGGTCATCTTCCAAGTTCACATGGGTGTTGGCAACATGTATTTCTTGGCAGCTCCAGAACTCATGGAGGCTACATCTTCCAGGCTAGCACGTCTCTCTGACACTGTCTTCTTTTAAAGTCTCACCTAATTAGGTGAAGCCCACTCAGGAAATCTCTCCTTTGATCAACTCAAAGCCAATTGACTAGTAGCCTAATCATGAAAGTGTTATCCTATCATTCTTACAGGTTTCACCCAATGGGTTTTTTTTTTTTTTTTTTTTTTGAGATGGAGTCTCACTCTGTTGCCCAGGCAGGAGTGCAGTGGTGCAATCTCGGCTCACTGCAACCTCCACCTCCTGGGTTTCAGCGATTCTCCTGCCTCAGCCTCTTGAGTAGCTGGGATTACAGGTGAGTGCCACCACACTGGGCTAATTTTTGTATTTGTAGTAGAGACAGGATTTCACCTTATTGGCCAGGCTGGTCTCAAACTCCTGACCTCAGGTGATCCGCTCACTCCGGCCTCCCAAAGTTCTGGGATTACAGGCATGAGCCACTGTGCCTAGCTCCAATGGGGGTTATTATACAAGGGGAGAGACTCATACAGAGGTGTATGGGAGCGGGTGGGAATCTTGAAGGGCATCTTAGAGTTCTGCCTACCTTGTCTCTCCTGGGAAGGAACTATAAGGCCTCTCTCCCCACCTTAGTGCCATCTCTTTCATGTGGCCCACATCTGAGATTTTCTTTTTGTGGGAATGCAATTACTTCCCAGTGACAATTCTCTCCTCTTCTTTCACAGGACTGTAGCTATGTCTGGTTCTTTATATTTTTCAGGTGTGGCCCACTTTCCATTTACTGTGTTGCTTGACATCCAGGAGACCCATAACAAGCTCACTGAGTGATCTCCTTGAAGTCTCTCTCCTTAGTACTGAAGTGAGGGTAGACATTTCCAAAAAAATATTCCACTCCAATCTTTCATTCTAATTCTACTAGTTGTACCAAATTATTTTTTTATACTCATGAGTGGGTAAGGAGACAAGGGTCATGAAAGAGTTTTAGAACATCTGCTTTGTAAATCCTGCTCAAGTTGTCTGGTGTCTAAC
This sequence comes from Hylobates moloch, assembly GCF_009828535.3. Lineage (NCBI taxonomy): Eukaryota > Metazoa > Chordata > Mammalia > Primates > Hylobatidae > Hylobates > Hylobates moloch. Next base: position 4,299,920 of record NW_026652299.1, read on the forward strand.
ATTGAAATTTGGAAATAATTGGAAACATTTTGGGCTTAGTTAAAACTGAGACTAAAACAGTTTCATAACATTCTGGTATTTGAGGCTTTATTATTGCTCATTTTTGTCAAGTTCTTACTATGTGTTATACTTCACTAAGCATATAATACGGGGAAACTGAAGCTTCAAGGTTAAATTACTGGCTCAGGGTCACACAGCTGGTAAATAGTAGAACTGCAATTTGAACCCAGGTTGGACCACATCACCCATGTCTTGACCACCCTTTGTTGTACTACCATCCTGATACTTTTGTTCCCAACATTTACTCTCCAAATGAAATCACTTAAGTCACCTTGGGTCAAATTCATTGGCAATAATTATACTGATGAATTTGTTATCATGTTGATTCTCTCTCTATCTGTCTGTATTATGTGCTTATGGAAAAAAATCTCCTGATAAATGCTATTACAGTTAGGGCTCTTTATTTCCTCGTGCTTTAGGAAAACACCCTGATGTTTTGACCATTTAGTTTCAAACCACTGACCAACTATAAGTCTGGCCCTTTGTCAACTACCAGGGCAAAGAAGGTGAACCAAAACCAGAGTCTGAGAAAACAACTGGGGCAGTGAGCAAAGGTAACCAAGGAAGTGGCACCTTCTTTGCGTCTCAGGCAGTTTTCCTACTAGTGTCTGGGCATACGTGGCAGTCTGAGGGTGGGTCACACTTGAAAATTTTGAGAAATTCTGTTCCATGGATAGAGCGCTAATTGTGTGCTGATGATTTGTTTGTATTCCCTTTGTCACAATTAAAGAAAGAGACCACAATTGGATGTGAATATTTATTGAATACATTTTCTAACTGCTTTTTTCTAAGAGTCTAGTTGCCTTATGTATACTTACCACCCTGCTACTCAGCTGTTTTCTTGGTCACAGGCAGAGTTAGCCCACCAAATAGAGCCAAACCTCAGGACTGTAGGATACTCGGCCATTCTTTATGCTGCAAAACCTGTATTAGTTACAATAAGCCACTTCCAGGCATTTGAGGCAGCCAGTTCTGTTTGGCTTGGGACAATGTGGCAGAGAGCAGTATAATGACTGCATCTTGTGTGGAAGGATTTCTGGAGTAGCTTTAGCCCAATGGGGATAGAAAGTTTGGGAATGGTACCAGGATAAGAATTAAGACGAAATATGCAGGGAGGAAGGCAGATTTTAATAGATGGTTGGTTGTTCAGCAAAACACTGCGTGCAATTTCTGAGCTAGAGCTTTGAGATCTTTAGGTCTGTATCAAAGAAGCACTGTTATTGATTTGCCACACAAACAATTCCTTCTGTAGCTTATTCATAGTGAACATTTAATCTCAGGCTGCCCCATTGCTATCAGATGAAAAGTGCTCAGGGAATGGAAATTAATTTCACTAGTTGCCTAAATAAAACCCAATTAAGAAGATAAATTTGCTCCCAGGAAAACATGTGCCATACGTTGCAGAACAATGTAGAAATTACTTACTTTGGATAGTTTGGCTTTATTTCTAAGTTGCCTTCTCCATATTACTGTTCCTTCATTAGGGAAACAGCCTACAGGAGACTAAAGGGAGAATAGATTCCTCTTGCTAAGCTTTCAAAGGTCATTGCAGGCCTGTGCATTTAAGTCCATGGAGAGAGGAAAGTGATGGAGAGACCCTGAGCGTGGATGGGTTTTGTGGTTAGGTGTGATGCAACCAGGAATAAGTGTTAGAAGTTATGTTCTCCAGATGGCTTCGTGTCTCAGATCAGGCCAGAGATATTATTCAGTTCCCTTGAGCTGCTTGTGTTAAATATGTCTGGGATAGAAAACACAGCTAAGGAATCTGTGGAGGAAGAGCCAAATTCTGTGAAATTCCTTTCCATGCAGCTGGACCCAGTTCTTTGTAGGGGATTTCTCTGGGCTCCCTGGAACAGGATTCCTGGGGAGTGAATGATCACCCGTATAAAATAGAAGTCCTCCTGGGAACCTTGGAACACTACTGGCAAAAGGAAGAGAAGGAACTTCACGTTTGTTGAGAACCTACAATGTATCATGAATTGGTACACAGATGATTGAATGAGGTAATTTGAGTAGTTTTTTTAATGCTCATTTTATGGAAAGGGGATACTGAGTCAAAGAACAGTTAAATAAATTGGCCAGGAAGTGAGTGATTAGAATTCCATGTTCTCTCTAACACTGCCCCATCGTGATAACATTGTAATAACAATAATAGTGAATATATGTTTAGCCCTTTTAACATTCAAAACTTTGCATGTTTACTTCCTCATCTAAGCAAGGTAGGTATAAATGGGATATGGTTGAGAGATTTACCATATGTACTTTGAGTGATTTGCCTTAAATCACACGGGTCATTAAGATCAGAATTAGAACAAGGGCCTGGGAGCCTGGTGATAATCTCAGGGAATTGTCCTTCAGTTCTTACCTTACTTGGACAATATGAAGATTAATCGTCAAAGTGTTCAGAGTCCTGCATAGCAAGTTCTTGTCTCAGCTCTTACTCAGGCTATAAATGTGCTTGGTGAGTGTTTACTGGACCAATTAGCTCCTTTCCTTGCTAAAAAGGCTGTGTTTTTCTGGAGTGCCTTATCTATTTGTAGAGCTTCACCCTGGTCACTGTGTTACCTGGACAGAGGACAGAACTGCTGACCAAGGCTGTTGTATCCTGCTGTGTAGGCTGAGCACTGCACATAAAAACTACAATGAGTATGGGGCCTTTGGAGATGTGTAAAAGGGTGGCTGTGTCCAGTAGCTGACTCCTCACATTCTGACAGTGAGCAGCCCAGAAAGGGCAGTGATTTGAATGTTGGGAACACATTTTCCTTTGTGGAGCTCAGAACTTCTACCTAATCCACTTGCCAATCCCTTTGATTCCAGGCTCCCACTAGATTCAGGGTTGTTCTGGGCCCTGTAGTGATGGGTGGAGAGTGATGGCCTTACCTTATTGAAGACCTGGCTAAGAGAATCTATTTCCTTGAATAGAAAAGGAATCTTCAGGCTCAATGTCCCACACTGGCTAAATAATAGTAATGATTATCTATCTATCTATCATCTTTTTATCATCTATCAATCATCTATCTAGAAAAGGGATCAGTTTGTGCTTAGCACTACTTGATATAACAACAGTTAGTCTTGCCTTTCACTAATCTTATTTCAACCTTTAACTGCATTTGTTTATTTTCAACTCTTTTGAGTATACTGACAAGAGTTTTATGAGCTTGCCCACACTGATTTGTTGATATAAAAAGGTACAAAATTGTGAGACCTTTGAAATTCTCAAGGTCAATATTTGCATTTCCAGGAAATTGGAAAATGGGTGGGGCAAAGGAAGACAGGTTTGTGTCCAATTTCTCCTCTACACTTAGCTCATCTCTTATTTGATTTCTAAGCAATCCAGAAAGGATGGCTGGTGACTATGTGTGTTTAGATTTAAAACAAGATCTCCATGCTAATAATCACTGGTGGTTGATGTAGCAGATGAGGATACTTTATCATTAAGAATAAATCTGTGCAGACTTTAAAGTTAACAAAAGATAGAATTTCCTTTTCTAGAAAATATTAAGAATAAAACAGTCTGGGTTTTAGGCTAAAAAGTTCTTAGCCTTGTCAGAAGTGAAAATTTATCTGTAATCAAAAGGCAATAATTGTTCCATATGTCAGTGGCCACATTTGTGCCTTTATGAATAAGAAACAGGGATATTTAATTTATTAAAGACTGAATGCAAGTAAATGCTCTCATATGATAGCTTTTACAGGGCTTGTCTGCTGCCAATGATTCATAAAGCTGAATGTATTGCCATTTATTTGAAGTATACAGTAAGGATTCATCTTATATTCTTAAATCTGAATTGATTAAGAGAGAGACAGCCACACACACAGAGAGAGAGAGAAAGAAAGAAAGAGAGAAAGAAAGAGAAAGAGAGAGAAGGAAGGAAGGAAGGAGAAAGGAAGAAAGGAAGGAAGGAGAAAGGAAGAAAGGAAGGAAGGAGAAAGGAAGAAAGGAAGGAAGGAGAAAGGAAGAAAGGAAGGAAGGAGAAAGGAAGAAAGGAAGGAAGGAGAAAGGAAGAGAGGAAGGAAGGAGAGAGAAAGAAAGAGAAAAAGAACTACACCACTAGGGCATGTACTTGTTAGGTTTATCTCCCTTTGAGAGGTATATTACATTTACATTGGAAAACGTGTAAACTAAGTTTGGGATTTTGCTGAGCAAAGTTTGTCCCAGAGCTTCCATGTCCTTTTCTGGAATTCTGTCTCCTGTAATATCCTTGCCGTGTATCTTGAGAGAGGCTCCTTTTTCCATGGGTCCCTTTCAAGGTTTGCTGTGACCCAGGAGGTGCAGGACAATTTCCGCAGTGTCTGGTTGGGGCAGTGAGACCAGACCAAAATAGTCCACTCCTAGGCTATGATTCCTGACCTCTTTTTGGAATTGCAAACACCAGATCTTTTGACTTCACGGCACCCTCCCACTCCTCTTAAAAGTGCTGTGTGGCACTTTTAAAATTAAAGTGAATTAACACTGTTTCTTTTCGGAATTTGGGATGGTATAAAACTGGGGCTGGATTTCATTGCTTTAAAGATTCTAGGAAGGTATTTGCAGCTTAAGTTAATTGAATTCTTTCCTGTGCGTTTGGTACTGGGAAAAGCAATTTATACTGTTCTGTCCTTCGCAGCCGTATGAGCTGGGTCTTGTTATGAGCACTGCTTTAGAGATGATGAAGTCAAGGCAGAAAGAGGTAAGGCCCCTGGCCAAGGTCACCCAGGTAGTGATGGTGGAGGTTGAATCTGACCTTAAGAAGAATGAATCTGGTCCCATATTAGTCAGGGAGAGGAAATGCTCCCTGTATTTGAGGCCCATGAGAGAAGTCGTCTCCGTGGTTTCTTGTGGTGGCTCTTTGGAAGGTCACCAGATAACAAGCTGTAGGTTATAGGTCTCACCTCATAATGGCATTAAGATGGCTGGGACCAAGTGAGTGACCAAAACAACACTGCGAGAAGGTATTGAAGAGTATTGGGCTTATCAAGAAAGTGCTCACCATTTTGCGTTATGCTAGTTACTGGAGCACAACCAAATGGAAGGCGGATTCTCTAAAGGTTCCCAGATAAGGTGGTAGTGAGGTAGTGACAGTATATTACAAGCCTGTAAACTCCCCAGATTTTCCAGCAGCTCTTGTTGGAAATTCATGTTATTTGGTGCAATCATTCATGAGTTAATAACCAAGGCCTCCACCTTGATCACAGCTGGGCGTTGTGTAGGCTATTCTTCTGGCTCAGAGCAGCATGAATGGAGACCGTTCTGAGATCAAATGTCACAGAATTGTTCAACCCACTGCAACAAAAATTTCCTGAGTGCCTACTCTGAGCAAAGATGCAAGGCAGAGAATGCAAGGACATGTAAGACTTAATCCGTGTCCTGAAAGGAGGTCATGATCTAGTCTGAGTTTGGAGCACATGGACAGATAACTATTTGCAGGCAGAGAAACATCACATTTTGATTATCATGCTTTTTCAGCATCTAAATAATCTTTCTCTGAATGTTGAATTCATAGCTGATTATTCTTTAGTTGTGGAGAAAGAGATGGTGCTTATATGGGTACATTCATTTTTAATCCAGTCATTTGTTTATTTAGTTGATGGTGGCTCTTTTCCTCAGAAGTTTGTAGCAGATCAAAACATTAGGGTTGTCAGATGATCAAGCGCCTTGTGCTCTCTTTGCTGTTGTTGCTATTTCAGGCGTCTGTTTTTCCAACCCCTTTGATCCTGTCACTCCCTGTGCAACACCTTCAAGGTCTACCACTATTCCTAGGATAAAGTCCAAACATGACAGCGTAAGCACCACCAACTTCTCCTTTTGCCCAGTATATTCACCTTCTTTGATTCAGCAAATACATATTAACTGCTAAATATGTGCCAGGCCCTGCTCAAGTAGTTTATATTAATTAACTCCTTTAACTCCTGCAATAATCCTATAGGGTTGTTGCTATGATCTGAAAGTTTGTGTTCTCCCCAAATATGTTGAAACCTAATCGACAATGTGATGGTATTAGGAGGTGGGGCATTTGGGAGGTGATTAGGTCGTGAGGATGGAGGCCTCATGATTGAGATTAGTGTGCTTATAATAGAGGTCCCAGGGAGCTAGTTAGCCCGTTCCACTGTGTGAGGATGCAGAGAGAAGGAACTGCCTGAGAGCCAGAAAGCAGACCCTCACCAGACTTTGAATCTGCCTTGCTCTTGGACCTCCCAGCCACCAGAACTGCAAGAAACAAAGTTTTATTGTTTATAAGCCACCCAGTTAGAGGTATTTTGTTAGCACAGCCCCAAGGAACCAAAACTGCTGTTATGTTTCTCATTCTTCCTTTGCACCGAGGCAACTGCAGCACAGATAAAATAACCTGCTTAAGGTCAGGCAGCTAGTTGGGGGCAGAACCAGGATTCCAAGCCAGCCAGCCTAGCTGCAGAGTCTACCTTCAGATGCTGCATTATACCATCTCTTCCAGGGCTTTGAGAGACCCTTATCATTTCAGGGACTTCACAAATACATTCATTCTGCCCAGAAGTCAAGGCCCTGCCTACTCTGCCTCCATTTCTACTCCTTCCTCCTCTCAGCCTGTCTACCTCTTATATCATCCTTTTAATTTAAAGAGCACTTTTCCCTAACAATTTGAGTTACTGACCATATTACCCACTCCAAAAACACTGTATGTTTTTATCTTATTGCATGTAACACATGGTAATTAAGTAATTATCTGAATAATAAAGATATAATTCACTTCCAGTAGACCATTTTATGACTTGAGGGTAGGGACCATGTCTATCTGTGCCCTCAGTGCCTGGCACAGTACCTAACACCTTGTAGTTGCTAAATTAATGTGTATTGCATTTAAGAAGTTGAGCAAACTGCCAGACTGGGAACAGACACACAGGAAGACTGTGGAGTGGTGGAATGGATGCAGATGCCTGAAAGGCAGAAGGCCTGTCTGCTCATCCTGGCTGAAGAATATTGAACAAGCCCCTTACTCTCTAGAGCCCCCCTTTTCTCATTTGTAAAATAGGGTCCTAAACAGCTACACGTTCACCCTAAAATGTATTGTAAGGACCAGATGAAAGGGGGAGCACTTATGACACTGCTTAGTCCTACCTTTTTCTTGGTTGTTATGATTTCTTTCATGTGTTTATTAAAGTGGCCTGTTTGATTCCATTTGCTTTCTGAAGTTTGTTCATAAACAAATTCATTTTTAGAAAACCAAAGCAATCTGATCAGGCCTCTGCATCCTGCTTTCAATTTCCAGAAAATACCCAGAACAGAGGGACATGATGAACTGCACCATGAGCATCCAATGAGAAAGATCCAGACTGTGGGAAATTCTTTGGCCCAAGTAACTTGGAGCCTTCAACAAATTTTAAGGAAAAGAGAGTGGGGACGGTGGTGAAGGAGGGGAAGTGTAGATTAAAGTGACTTAAAATGTGTATTTTTTTTTGAGACAGACTCCCTCTCTGTCACCTAGGCTGGAGTTCAGTGGTACGATCCTTGCTCACTGCACCCTCCGCCTCCCGAGTTTAAGTGATTCTCCTGCCTCAGCCTCCCAAGTAGCTGGGATTACAGGCACGTACCACCAAGCCTGACTAATTTTTGTATTTTTAGTAGAGACACGGTTTCCCCATGTTGGCCAGGCTGGTCTCGAACTCCTGACCTCAAGTGATCCGTCTCCCTCTGCTGGGATTACAGGCAATGAGCCACCATGCTCAGCCTCATTTTTTTAAATGAGCAAGATAAAATTAGTGTCCAGAGATGTATGCTTGGGTGATAAACCTATAGAAATGTAAGAAAACAATTACCATAAAAATTAAGATATTGGTTATGCACTTAGAGAGAAGGAGGTTTTTCTGATTGGGATGAGACGTGGAAAGACATTAGGATGGCTGGCAGTGTCTATTTCTTGACCTCGGTAATGGTATAAGAGTTTTTGTTTTGTAATAATTCATTACACTATACATGTGTTTGTGTAGTTTTCTGTATCTCTGCTTTATTTTTCAATGAAGTGGTTTTAAAATAAACAAACTGAAACATGACAAATAAATAACCCAACCAATCAACAAATAATAACAATGCAGAGCTTAATTACAAAATAAAATAAATGATTTTGATAAGTACATACACTGGTGGTAGTCTAAATCAGGAGTGGGCAAACTTTTTCTGAAAAATAGCAGATAATACATATATTTAGGCTCTGCAGTCTGTATGGTCTCTATCTCAGCTACTCAACTCTGCCGTTGTAGGCAACAGCTGCCATCGACAACACATAAACAAATGGGCAGGGCTGTGTTCCAAACTTCATCCATAAAAACAGGCTGAGAAGTGGATTTGGCCTAAGGGTGCTGGTTTCCTGACCTTTAATCTAAATTTTTAAATCAGAACGCTGGCTGGCATGCCTTCCAGTGTCTGCTGGATGAAAAGCAGCCCAGGCTGCATCCAAAACTTCCTTCAAAGTAATTCCTAGAGAAGGCCACCCACTTATTCTAATGCTGCTTTATTTAAAATGCCTTGAAAATTTTTTTGGAATTGTCTTTGACGATGAGGTAGCAGTGGTACCATTTCTCTGTCTTTTTAAGTTGAATTGGAGTTTTGGAAACATCTGTGTTAGTCAAGCAGAGCCAAACTTAATGAATAAATTGGGTGATCGAACTGGTTGATAGAGTTTTTATTACAGTCAAAAACATTTTCAGAGGAAGTTCCTTGTAAACCAAAACCCCCTTATAGGCTACTGTTCATTCCCTTCCAAAGAGCAGACACTCAAATCCTTCAAGTATTTCCACACTAAATCTGATAGTCAATCTGGCTTTATGGATGAATTGTCCTCCAAATAATGCCGTGGATATCGGAGAAAAAAAATTAATATCATCTATATTTGTGACATGGAGGTATCTTTTTGACTGTTTTTTATTTCAAGGGGCTCATAGGGCTTCCTACTTGAGAATTTTGTGATTGGTTTTCTGGTCATGCTGGAAACTCAATGTTTCATTGCTGTTTATTACTTAAAATAGGGTGGTATTAATTTCCCCTGGTTGATAAAAACTATATGCCATTATCTCTGACTATTCCTACTAATAGGTGGTACAACCCTCACAGAAATTTGACTAGTTTCCTCCCACCTTAAACCTATTTTTTTCCAACTCTTACTTACTCTGATTCTAATGTTCAGCTCTTCATTTGAATGACCTCAAACCTCTTACGTTTTAATCATTTTCCCTAAATCTTGTGGACAGAAAATAACTTAGATTAATATCATGTACTCCTCCCTTGCTTTTGTGCCTGTAAAAAATATCTTCTTTTTTGATGTTACTTCACCTCCATGTTATTAAAAAATTAATTTCCACTCCAATTATACATTTTGAATTTATTTCCAATTTGAATGAATTTCCAATTTATTCAATTTCATCCCATATTTGACATTAATAGTTTTCATTTTAAAATGCACAATCATGCATGTGTATGTGCCAGAGCTGTTCTGCCAGGCAACTATGTGTTACTTTGAGAGCATAATTCTAAGATGAAACAAGTCGCAACATATCCTTGCCATAATTTCTCCCTCTTTGTTTTCAGAACCCATATGAGATAAACATTCTCACTACAGCACAGTCCCATCTTACACATTGCATCATAAATGTTGGAAGGAACTTGACATAATTATTCTTAAAGGAAAACTCACATGAAATATGAGAGATGACTTCGAGCATTTGAAGAACTGGTCATGTGGAAAGCAATTAGATTTTGTTTCTATGAACCAGAATTCATGGGTAGAAGTTGCAGCAACAAAGTTCTTGTGTTCTGTTAAAGTAGGGTCAGTGCCTGCCTGATTTATCATTTGCAGTAGATTGATTACAAAAATGGCCCAGTTGTTCATGGCTTCCTGCATTCATGCCCTACGGTGTAACTTTTCAGCTTTTTCTGTGAAGATGTGGATTCTATTATCTCATCTCTTATTTCTGAGCTTGAATTGTCTTTGCTTCAGCTAACGAATTCGGTGGAAATGACAGTGTGCAACTTCTGATACTAGAGCTTAAGAAGCATTGTGTGCTTCCACTTGTTCCCCTAGTCCACTGCAACTGTTTGTTGGAGAACAAAAGGTATATGGTCTAGTCATCCTATTGCTCTAGCCAACATTCAGTCAACTGCCAGACGTGTGAATTAGGTTCCCATTCAAACTGCCAGCTGACCAGACACATGAGTGAGTGAGCCTGGCTTAGATCAAGAGACTGACTCAGATGACCTGTGGACTTCAGATCAGTAATAAATGCTTATTGTTTTAAGTCCCCAAGTTTTAAAATGGCTCGTTATGGAGCAATAGCTCACTCATTCACCATTGTAATTCTAGGACCTAGCACAAATACCTACCTGTCACAGAATAACCACTTAATACCTATTTTTGAAGAAAAGCATATGTGAAAGAATGACTGCAGATCACTAGCTGGAGTATCTGAGCTATCCAAAGATGGGTGAACCCCTTTTAAGAGGGAGTGTGTTTTCAACTTGGTCCATGTCCTGGCCTGTAGGAATTTTATTTAATCATGATTCTATCATCCATCTTTCAATTATTCCCTCCCTGCTTCATGTCAAATCCAATTTTAGTGTGCAAGTGTCTGTACACACAAACATTACTTTAACACGATTCAGTCTTATCTCACTGATGTGTCCCCAGGGCCCTATGATGGTGCTGAGCTACAGAAGTGTGAGCAGCCAGACTGGGCTGGTGGAAGGAGTAGGGAATGAGAATTAGGAGCCCTGGAATCTTGTCCCAGCTCCTATAATAACTGTCTGTGTGATATCCTGCAGGCATTCTTACTGTAACAATATTATACATTCTGAATTTTTCCTCCAGTCCTTCATAATTCTTATTTGTAAAATTGAAAGATAGTATTTTGCCTAGCATATCACATGAGAGATTTTTTTGGGAAGATAAAGAGAAATAGCAGATGAAATATATTTTTATCAAAGCCAGTGTGCTTCCATAACATTTATTTTATTTACATACCAGCTATTATTAGCCTGAGACCAATGTTATCAAGCATATTGTTAATTTTAATTATAATTCCCACTTATGTGGAACACATTCCCTCAGGACCTTGTCTAACTTTTTTTTTTCATGGTCACAGGTCTTTACTAACGCCACTTATATATCTCTATATAAGTTTCTGTTGCTTCCTATTTAACAGACAAGTATTAGTGCGAAAAGTAATAATCTGTTCTAGTGTATTTCCTTGTATCTTTTTCTAATCATGTATTGTTTTCTTAAAGTGTTCTTTAATACCATTCGACTTAAGTGCTTTAATAGAGTTTTTTTTTTTGATAAAAAGTATTTAGTGGAGAATTGGTCATCTCATCTTGAATTGTAGCTCCCATAATTCCCACGTGTTGTGGGAGGGGCCTGTGGAGATAATTGAATAATGGGGGTGTTTTCCTCCATACTGTTCTTGAGGTAGTGAATGAGTCTTATGAGATGTGACGATTTTATAAGGGGTTTCGCTTTTCGCTTGGCTCTCTTGTTCTCTCTTGTCGCTGCCACGTAACAAGTGCCTTTCGCCTTCCACCACGATTGTGAGGCCCCCTCAGCCACGTGGAACTGTGAGTCCCTTAAACCTCTTTTTCTTTATAAATTACCCATTCTCAGATATGTCTTTATCAGTAGTGTGAAAATGGGCTAATATATCCCTAGTGCCAGCAATGTGCCTCCCACCCCCCAAATCACTTCTTGTGTGCCACACTCTAGAATCTCAATCCAAAAAGTGAAAATGGTGAACATCATAAGGCCTATGACCATGAATACTTCTGATATATCCAGGTTCCCTGAATGTACAGTGTATGCCTCAGAAATTGCCATTAGATTTATTTTGTCACAGCATTTAGAGAATCTTAGAAAAAAACAAAAATCCCTTTAATATGTTCATGAGGTGATTTTTTTCATTGCTGTTAATTCTCAAAACTCTGTGTTTCAGGTGAGGTGGTGAGAGTGGCGGGGGCGGGCTTCAGGGCATCTGATGTGGTTTAACTAAGCTAATCATGTGCAAGAATAAACCTGGCTCCAACACTGAACTCTGACTGCTTTTCTCAACAATTCTATTGCTAATGGTGGGCCTCAAATTAATACCTTTCTCCATATCCCACTGTTGTTTCATGTTCATTCTGAGGCCTCCGTCATAATGAGCCACCCAAGCCCTCAGCATGGTTCCCACAGACGCATCCTGGAAGAAATTTTATGGCAGTTTAGAACCTAGTTCTAGGGAAGAAGGTATGTAATATTTCTCTGGATGCTGCATGATAATCCCCTTGTGGCAACTGACTATTGCAGACAGGAGACCCAGAAGCAGCCTTTCTGTTACATGACATCATCCTTCTGTATCCTTCTGGAGCTTCCACAGTGCCAAGTTCCCTTCCCCTTCCAGAAGGATCACTCCTTTATTGCTTCCTAGGTCCGGAGTCAGGAGAGAAGAGAAAAAGCGAATGCAAAAAGCAGAGTCCACATTTTCTCTCCTGAGAGCCTAGGAAACTGTGATTTCAGTGATTCTCTGAGAAAGGATTAAAATATAGATCAGTCGTTCTCTGCTAAGTGGGCCAAAAAAGCATATATAGGATTATTTATTCATGGGTACAAAGAAGCCATCTAAATATTTCAAACACAGATTAAAATTTTAAAAATGCATGAAAAGAGATTACAGTGTTTAAACTAACCTTAACTCATATGTAGTCACAGGTATAAACCTGCTTTTGAGAATAAATGGTGTCATTATCTTTCTATAAGTTTGCCCTTCCTGATGAAATTATAAATACAAAGGCAGTTTTGTGGATAGATGAGGTGTTTTATTTTACTTCACTATGAATTTCCATATAATTTTGCTTTAGATTGTACATGCTGAGCAATTAAAAATAAAATACCTTGGTACAGTGATGGTTAGAACAATTCTCAAGAGTCCACGGTACCCAGACAGATGTAATCTGAAGGGGAGCTGTAAGACACTCATGGCCAGTATCCTCCCATCTGCCAGTTTTGCTACGATACCTGGTGTGGCCTTGGTGGGCACATTTTTGGGGGTAAGGAACCAAAGGTCCCAGTTGAAGTATAGATTTTTAACTGGGGAAAGAGACACTTTAAGTCTACCTTAGCATGACTAGCTCATTGTAACAGAGGAACTCAGTCCTTAGAATTAGGCTGTCTGGGGTTTGAATCTGGCTTTACCATTTACTAACCTTGTAATCATGGACAGTTTATTAATCTTCCAGAGTCTAAATTTGACCATTATAAAATGGCCGTATTTTTCTGAAACTGCAAGCCAGATGAGAACGTCACATGGAAAGTGCTCGATGAATGTTCCCTTTCCCTTTAAAGAGCAGGGCCCAGGAGGAGTGAGCCTGAACATGTAAGTTGCCTTATGCACAGAGAGGGTCAGGGGATCAGGATGATGGTGGCACTTCATCAGTGAAGCACCACTTGACTACGGGGTGACCAGGGCGGGAGCTCTGGTTACATGTGACCTGTTGCCCCAGACCAGCCTGCTAGGTGAGGAGAAAGGATGTAGCCAGAGGGTGCCAGAGGCTCTGAAATACTTAACTCTTAAAATGCTGCAGGTGGACTCCACTGATAGTCTGTATTTCCTACAGATCCATATTCCCCAAACATAGAAATAATGCCAAAAGATTGCATCACCAAGTATCTCCTAAAATCCCAGTAACATCATAATAATAATGCAATTTGCAAGCTGTTAATTTGTACCTCTCTATCTCTGTGACTCTCCAAAGGTTTATGCCTTTTTAAAATGCCGGATTTTTTTTCTTTCTTAGACTGCAACGTTCCTCTAAGTGCTAGAATGTTCTGTTCCTTTGGCTTATTTCCAGTCTTTAGAGAGAGAGAGAACTCAGTCAACACTGGCCATTTCCTGTCTGCTTGCCAGCTACCTCTGAGAGGCAAAGATTCCAGAGCCAGGTGCTTTTTGTTTCCTGTGTCATTCTCTATTCTATATATGTGTGTGGCTACATACACATACACACACATACACACACACACACACACACACACACACACACACTGTTCCAGACCCTGTGATGAATATTAGAGGTACAACAGAGATTAAGGTACAGTTCCTACCCTCGAGCATCTGGTGTAATTGGTGAGATATATATTTTTAAAGGCTGACAGTTTCAGCGGCAGAATGCTTTGGGAGCCTTAGAAGAGGCATCCAAGTCAGTCTGGGTTTTTCTAGAAAAGCTTCCTGAGTGGGAGGACGCCTGAGTTGAATCCTCAAAGACCAGTGGGTGTTATCCAGGAAAAAAAGGAAACAGCCTGTGCGAAGACACAAAGAAATGAGAGCATTTTTAATTGTCTCTAAGAACTAATAATTGATAGGAGGTATAGTATGATTGTGAGGAGGCAAGAAATGAGATTTGAGGGATACTCAGCAGCACCCTCACAATAGACCCTTTAAGTCTTTCTAAGCTTTGGACTCTACCCTTAATGTTATGGGGCTGGTGTGATGGTGATGGTGGAATCCAGGACAGACTAATGAGGAAATGACATAATCAGATATGGACAGAGTATAGATCAGGACCTGAACTATGTCAGTGTGGTACAGGTTGAAATAGGAAAATGTTCATGTTCTTTGAAAAGATGTTTCACTGACAGAGATGAAGACTTGCAAACACAACACGCATGTAGAAACACATCGGTGTGAGTCAACTTAGCCCTCGTAGAGTAACATCACTGTTATTATCAAGTAGGCAGTATTTGCCCAGAGGCTGAAGAAAGCCATTCCCCACTAGTTACAATAGAAATTCATTTGTTCATTCATTCGTTCATTCACTTAACAAATACTTGTTGGGGAGCTACAATGTTTTAGGCTCTATAATAGATTCTTCAAAGTTTAAAAAATTGTGTATTTATAGTATTATTCTTCAGCTAAATTCTTTAAACTGAAGGCCTATTTGCCAGTGTCTTTACTTGCCTGTGATACTCATTCATATATCCAGTGCCTAGGTACCATCTAGCATGGAATAGGGTTGTAACAAACGTTTGTTGAATGAATTGTTTATTGAACATAGCCCTCCTCCACCATGAAAAGGACAATGGAGAATCACCTAGGTAGTATAGGAGCAGGAGCCCCCATGCCACCTGCTATTTCCCCTCTCAGAAGCACAGAAGTGGACTCTTCCTTCCTCCTTCTAGCTACCGTTAAGGATGGGAATGGCAGGAAGTTTCAACAGAGCTTCCAGAACATCTTCATCTGTAGATGCATTGCAAATCTTAAAGGAAGTAATCAGTAACAAATAAATAACTGAAGAGTGGTCTGAGACAGTGGCAATGAAGTAGGCATGGATCCGGAGAATTGATTTTTTGGGGTGGTGCACCAAATTTACACATTTCTCTTGTAGAAATAGAAGAAATGTGATTTTTAGGCTGGGTGTGGTGGCTCACACCTGTAATCCCAATACTTTGGAGGGCTGAGGCAGGAGGATCACTTGAGCTCAGGAGTTTGAGACTGGCCTGGGTAACATAGTGAGACCCCATCTCTACAACAAATTTTAAAATGGAAAAAATCATCTGGTCACAGTGGTGTATGCCTATGATCCCAGTTACTTGGGAGGATCACTTGAGCACAGGAGGTTGAGGTTGAAATGAGCCATGATTACACTACTGCACTTAAGGCTTGGTGACAGAGCAAGACCTTGTTTCCAAAACAAGAAAAAAACAAGGAAATGAAATTTTTATGTCTTCAGTGTTTTTTCTCCCCTCTCCTCTTCCTCCTTTCCTTCCTGCCTGCCTGCCTGCCTGCCTGCCTTCTTGCCTTCTAGCTGTGTCTTAATGTCTGTATAGCTTATCCAAGAGGATCAAACTGAAAGAATGAGATCTTCATCCTTGGGCATGAGAAATTATGTCAACTCTCACTTTGTGGGTTTTGGGGTTGGATGTTCCTCTACTATGGTTGATCTCCTGCTTGGGTGTAAGATCAAAGGACATGAAGAAAGCTGCTCTGGAACCTGGCATCTTGAAAGGGCTGAAGAAACCCGTCCAGATGAGCAGGAAGTTTGATCCAAGAAAGACAGAATAAGGAAAAAATATTGGAGGATATAAGAGGGAATTAAAAGCAGGCAAGGTGTTGATGATTAGAAGAACATGACATGGAGAAGAAAGATGAAGGAGATGAAACCCTATATCCCTAGAGTTCTGAGGAAGAGCTAATTTACCACTGTGAGGGGAAGCTGGATTTGCTCTCTAAGGACTAGTATGCTATGCTTCACAGAATAATGGAGAGGAATGATGATAAGTAGCAGGTTTTAGCACTCCCATTACTGGTCCAAGGGGCATGCTACACGGAGGGCCTTCAATGGTTAACAGACAACTTCACCATTTTCCATCACTTGCGTTGAACAAGCTAATGAGTGGAAGTATTTAAAATTGTTTGGCACATGGTGGGTCTTCAATAAGTGTCCAGTATTTTCATTATTATCATTCTTCCTTCTCAGGTGTCTAGGATATATGTCTATAGGACACATAGGACAGAGCCTGAGAGACTCTAGAAACCCACTATCTTTCTGCTGGGAGGATCTACCAGTGGTCCTTCTTGTACTTTTCCATCCAAAAGATTCTCCCTTACGTATAAAAATTGGGGTTAGGAGGCCAGACATGGTGGCTCACGCCTGTAATCCCAGCACTTTGGGAGGCCAAGGCAGGTGGATCACCTGAGATCAGGAGTTCAAGACCAGCCTGGCCAACATGGTGAAACCCCGTCTCTACTAGAACTACAAAAATTAGCCGGGCATGGTGGCAGGTGCCTGTAGTCCTAGCTACTAGGGAGGCTGAGGCAGGATAATCACTTGAACCTGGGAGGCAGAGGTTGGAGTGAGCCAAGATCGTGCCACTGCACTCCAGCCGGGGCAACAAGAGTGAAACTCCATCTCAACAACAACAAAAACAACAGCAACAACAAAATTGGGGTTAGGAATCTCAAGAACTCCTGGACACAGATGCCAGTTTCAATTCTCCTTCTAAGTTAATAATCATAAGTTTGAAAGAGAAAAGAAAACTTGAAAAAGGAACTCCCTAGCTCCAGAGATAGTCAAAGCTTGAGTTTTCTCAAATATGGCTCATGAAAGCAAAATGACAAGAGGCAACGTGTGCACCAAAAACACTGGGAAGAGTAAAGAAAAAGGAAAGAAAGCAAGAGACTCACCAACCTAATTAAGAAAGCTTCAAACTGAAATTTGAGGGGGAGGAGAAAAAAGACCTATAAAGTAGATATGATGAGAGACAGTTGGCATGGCACAGAAAGAACAGTGATGCGGGTGGTGCCCAGTAATTTACTGAAGAAAATAACAGGGAAGATGTTTGAGAACTATATTTATGATCTCAGGTTGTATACAGATTATAAGTAATAAATAAAGCTAACCTGGGAGTTTTAACAGTAGGAGTTAAAATCCACTGTCATAGAAAACACTGGGACCTTGTGGGCTAGCATTTAGAACAACATGCAAAGGTTTGTCTTGTTCAAAGGAAACAAACTGATGAAATAGAAGTGATGAGCATGGGCCAAAGCCTCAGCTATTTATGGCCATCCACATAATTGAAGCATGAATGCATGGTGGAGAACATTACTGAATGTAAAAGGAGAGAAGACAGAAGTGACTGGTGTTACTGGGTGAGAGCATACTGTGTTACTTGGTCAGGTGCAAAATGCAAGTGCTGATGTGGTAACTGAAACAGAGTCCATACAGGGCAATGTCGTGGTCAAATTCCATTATCCAGACACCTACTTGACCTTTCCATCTTCTAAAAGCCGAGCATTTGATAAACTGCCTCAGGGACAATATCATTTATTGAAAGTCATAAACTCTAGAACTATGAACTCGATGCTGATCTCTTGTAAAAAGAACCAAGAAACTTCAATAAAAAAATTTTAAGTGCTTAATAAATTGAGCCAAGCATTAAGATGAGTAAGACAGACATGAAGCCTACCTTCCAGCAGGAGATACAGATGCCAGATAACTCATTCCACAATTGATTAAGTTGCAATTGTGAAGTATATCACAAAAGAGAAGTGTAGGGTGATGTTAGATAAAATAGTGGGACCCACTGTAGTTGGAGGGGGTGCATAGGGAAGGTTTTTTTGGGAGAAATGACATTTGTGCTACTATTGGAAGAAATTTACTTGGCAAGAAGGCCCCGAGAGAGAAAATGGTGGGAACGTTGGGTCTGACAAAAGTTAGGACTAAGGAAGGGTGTGGGAAGGTAGAGCTCCATCATGGGTTTGCAAGCTTACACTATTCCATATCAGTCTCTCTGAAGAAAGGATACAGGATTATGTCAACTAGAGAGGACATCACTAGGGGCATTCTGCAAGCCTCTATCCTTGGGGTGGCACTTCCATGTGGAAAAGGGATAGTGTGAGAATTATTTTGCGTGGCTCCAGAAGGCAGAGCTAAGGCTCAAATGCTTATGTTACAGGGTTGTGCAATGTATGAAACATTCTTCTATAGCTAGAACTGCCCAGAGAGAAGAGAACTGCTTTACCTGAATGCAGGTGAAAAGATCAAGTGGAAGCTCCTAATAACCTCTCACGTTTGTCTTATCAGAAGACAATTCTTGCTTTTGGGAAGCTGAACAACACACAATAATGCCCACTTTTGAAGCATGCACTTTGTAGCAGGCATTGTTTAGGTGTCAGGAACACAGAGGCGAGCAAGAGCACACCCTCACTTCAAGTGTCAGAGAAAACAGGATGCAATGGGAAAAATGTTCCCTCACTTACTGTGCTTTTAACTTAACACAATCTCTTACTCCAATGCCCTGTTCTACCCCACCAAAAAACTCTTCACTGAGAGCTGCGGCTAACACCAACTAGACGAGGCTTCACCTGTGCAGCTGGTTATGGGCGCTGGTCATGGCCTCCCAGCTTCACCTGCCGATTGATTCCCACTTGTTTCTTTTTTCTGCCTTGTATGGTTCTCCATTGAGCTGCCCCTCCATCTCTGATTTCAACTCAGTTCTTAATCCCATGCCGATCCCTTGGAGTGATGCAGGTTTGGTTTTTCACTCTAGGCACTGTCTCTGGGCACAATTCCTTTTTCTTTTTATTCCCAGTTTCTCTAACTGCTTCTGCCCAATCAGTTCTTAGCTTCCCTCCCATGCCTGCTCCCCATCATCTGCCCCTGGGGTGGGGCTCATAATGCTGGAAGAATGGTAGGATTGCTTGGTAGTGTCCAGGCCGCCTCGGGAGTTACTCAGAGGGAGAAGGGCTGGGAGGAAGTTTCAGGCAGGGAGAACAACCTTAAGGCACTCTCATACATCCTACCTACCCAGGAATAAATTGCTCACATTTCAAGTGGCAAAGTAAAAAAGCATGAACAAGCTGGGCATCAGAAAATCAAGACTTCTACTGCTCTCAGCTACTTGACTCTCCCTACATCCCATACCCCAGCTTACTATCTGGGCATAAATATGCTTGCCACCCTGGCCCCAACAGGACAGAATTCAGAAAACAAGGTGGCATGAGATTTGATTTTACCTTTTCATAAAAGAACTGTGTAGATAGACATTTTAGTCTAAATTATTCTATTGAGTAGCCATTAAATAGAGTTTTTATTGTGATCCACACTAGAGCTTTTCACTGTTGATTTATTTAACCAAGCTCAATTCTTGGTGGGAAAGCCATTTGGTAAGATAATTGTTTCTAAAGGTGGACACCACAATTGCTACAGGCTGCATCTTCCTTTGTGTGGACAACCGTGGAGAAAGTAAGCTTCTCCTTTCTGCCTCCCTGACCTGGGAAATCTCGGAGCATGATACTTAATGGAGAATGTTTTCTGCTCAGCCTCCAGATCAGACACTGCCAACTAGGTCTAATTGAGAAGAGTAATATTCTCCGAGGTGAACCTATGTAATTATTCTCTTTGGAGTCTTTTACTCTACACTTATCTTTTTGGCAAATGTTTTCATATCTGAATTGTCAAACTGAAACGAGTGCAGAAAGGAAGTGCTGTTAAGGTGTCATTTACAACCGAGGATTCTAGAGTGAAAGTAGGCTCCTGGGACCATGTGTAAAACGCTGGCACTTGGAACATTCCTGCTACCCAGCCTGATGTTGCTCAGCTTCACTGTAAAATGAGATACTTCAGAAGGCAAGCTGGGTAGGAGCACTTGTCTTGGAGCATGTATGCACACCTTGCTGAATATTCCCACCTCTTTGGGAGTCCAAGATAGTGCAGAGCCCCAGGGGCACCCTTGGCACACTGGACACAGACAGAAGACCAGCAGCCCCAGGAGGCCTGAGAAGAGACTTGGGCTGTGGGCCAGGAGACTGCATTCTCTTCCTGCTGTCATAATCAGCCATGCGATGTCACATAGATCATTGACACTCATGCTAATCACCTATGAAATGCGGTGGTTGGAGCTATCAGGGCTTTCTCTGCCAGGGTATTCTAAAATTCTTTGTATGACTTGCTTCCAGATGTCTCATGGTAGCTTCGGGCTAAATCTGCTTCAGAGTTTCAACTTGGTGCAAAATGAAGTTCAAGACGTTATATATACTTATTTCCAAATAATCACTACCAGAATCAGGATTTGGCAGTAGAGTGGGTCAGAGAGACTCTTTGTGCATTAGTCAGGGTATTCTAGAAGGACAGAACTAATAGGATAGATGTCTACAAAAAGGGGAGTTTATTAAGTAGTGTTAACTCAAATGATCACAGGGTCCCACAAAAGGCTGTCTGCAAGATGAAGAGCAAGGAAGCCAGTCTGAGTCCCAAAGATGAAGCACCTGGATTCTAATGTTCGAGAGCAGGAAGCATCCAGCACGGGAGAAACATGTAGGCTGAGAGGCTAAGCCAGTCTAATGTTTTTATATTCTTCTGCCTGCTTTTATTTTGGCCGAGCTGGCAGCTGATTAGATTATACCTACCCAGATTAAGGATGGTTCTGCCTTTTCCAGCCCACCGACTCAAATGTTAATCTCATTTGGCAACACCCTCACAGACACACCCAGGATCAAAACTTTGCTTCATTCAATCCAATCAAGCTGACACTCAGTATTAACCATCACATAGGTACTTTTTTTTTTTTTTTGGTCTGGAATTGTTCAACTGCCAGTATAGACAGCGGAATGTGATTTCGTCTGCTAAATGAAAAAGAATATGCAAACACTAGAAAATATCTCTGAGAAGGTTCAGTAAGTTTTCTTTTTTTTTCCGAAATCGAGATTATGAGAGGCAGCATGGCCTAGTGGTTATATTATGGGTTGAACTGTGTTTCCCTAAAAAAGATCTGCTGCAGTCCTAACCTATTTCCATATAAAGTGGAAATAGGGTATTTGCAGATTTAATCAAGTTAAGATGAAGTCATTAAAGTGGGCCTTAATCCAATATGACTAGTGTCCTTATAAGGAGAGGGAAATTTGGACACAGTCACACATGGGAGAATGCTGTGTGAAGGTGAAGGCTCAGGTTGGAGGGATGTTATCTACAAGTCAAGAAACACTGAGGGTTGCCTGCTGTCACCAGAAGTTAGAGAAAGACATGGACTAGATTCTTCCCTAGGGCCTTTAGAAGGGCCAAAACTTTGATTTCAAATTTCTAGCCTCCAGAACCGTGACACAATACATTCCATTTTTTTTCCAAAGCCATCTAGATTGTGGTGTTTTGTTACAGCAGCTCTAGGAGGCCAATGCAGGTTAGGAGTACAGAATCCATATCAGATGTCTGCAGTTAAAATTCTGTCTTTTTGACAAGTTAAAAATTGTCAGAAAGACATTGTATATTTAGAAAACCCCTTCGTCTCAGTCCAAAATCTCCTTAAACTGATAAGTAACTTCAGCAAAATCTCAGGATACAAAATCAATCAATGTGCAAAAATCACAAGCATTCCTATACACCAATGATAGACAAACAAAGAGCCAAATCATGAGTGAACTTCCATTCACAATTGCTGCAAAGAGAATAAAATACCTAGGAATACAACTTACAAGGGATGTGAAGGACCTCTTCAAGGAGAACTACAAACCACTGCTCAAGGAAATAAGAGAAGACACAAACAAATGGAAGAACATTCCATGCTCATGGATAGGAAGAATCAATATCATGAAAATGGCCATACTGCCCAAAGTAATTTATAGAATCAGTGCTATCCCCATCAAACTACTATTGAATTTTTTCACAGAATTAGAAAAAAACTACCTTAAATTTCATATGGAACCAAAAAAGAGCCCATATAGCCAAGACAATCCTAAGCAAAAGAACAAAGCTGGAGGCATCATGCTACCTGACTTCAAACTATACTACAAGCCTGCAGTAACCAAAACAGCATGGTACTTGTACCAAAACAGAGATATACACCAATGCAACAGAACAGAGACCTCAGAAATAATGCTACACATTTACAACCATCCAATCTTTGGCAAACCTGACAAAAACAAGAAATGGGGAAAGGATTCCCTATTTAATAAATAGTGCTGGGAAAACTGGCTAGCCGTATGGAGAAAACTGAAACTGGACCCCTTCCTTACACCTTATACAAAAATTAACTCAAGATGGATTAAAGACTTAAATGTAAGACCTAAAACCACAAGAACCCTTGAAAACCTAGGCAATGCCATTCAGGACATAGGCATGGGCAAAGACTTAATGACTAAAACACAAAAAGCAATTGAAACAAAAGCCAAAATTGACAAATGGAATCTAATTAAACAAAAGAGCTTATGCACAGCGAAAGAAATTATCATCAGAGTGAACAGGCAACCTACAAAATGGGAGAAAATTTTTTGCAATTTATTCATCTGACAAAGGGCTAATATCCAGAATCTACAAGGACCTTAAACAACTTTACAAGAATAAAACAACCCCATCAAAAAGTGGGCAAAGGATATGAACAGGCACTTCTCAAATGAAGACATTTATGCAGCCAAAAAAGTATGAAAAAAAGTTCATCATCACTGGTCATTACAGAAATGCAAATCAAAACCACAATGAGATACCATCACATGCCAGTTAGAATGGCGATCATTAAAAAGTCAGGAAACAACAGATGCTGGAGAGGATGTGGAGAAATAGGAACACTTTTACACTGTTGATGGGAGTGTAAATTAGTTCAACCATTGTGGAAGACAGTGTGGCGGTTCCTCAAGAATCTAGAACCAGAAATACCATTTGACCCAGCAATCCCATTACTGGGTATATACCCAAAGGTTTATAAATCGTTCTACTATAAAGACACATGCACGTGTATGTTTATTGCAGCACTATTCACAATAGCAAAGACTTGGAACCAACCCAAATGCCCATCAATCATAAACTGGATAAAGAAAATGTGGCCCATATACACCATGGAATACTATGCAGCCATTAAAAAGGATGAGTTCATGTCCTTTGCAGGGACATGGATGAAGCTGGAAACCATGATTTTCAGCAAACTAACACAGGAACAGAAAACCAAACACCACATGTTCTCACTCATAAGTAGGAGTTGGACAATGAGAACACATGGACACAGGGAGGGGAACATCACACACCGGGACCTGTTGGGTGTGGGGGGCTAGGGGAGGGATAGCATTAGGAGAAATACCTAATGTAGATGACGGGTTAATGGGTGATCAAACCATCATGGCACGTGTATAACTGTAACAAACCTGCTTATTCCATGCATGTATTCCAGAACTTAAAGTACAAAAAAAAAAATTCTCATCTTTTGATTTACCCACTGTGTAGAGGCTTCTCTGAGCCTGTTCCTTCATTTGTGAAATGGGGATATCATTACACCTACCTGACAGTAATGTTGTGAAGATTAAAGAAGGTAATCCTTGAAAAGCCGACTGGGCACAGTGGCTCATGCCTGTATTCCCAGCACTTTGGGAGGCAGATGTGGGTGGATTGCATGAGTCCAGGAATTCCAGATCAGCATGGGCAACATGGTGAAACCCCATTTCTACTAAAAAAACACAAAAAATTAGCTAGCTGCGCATGGTGGTATGCGCCTGTAATCCCAGCTACTTGGGAGGCTGAAGCATGAGAATCTCTTGAACCCGGAAGGCAGATTTTGCAGTGAGCCAAGATCACACCACTGCGCTCCAGCCTGGGCAACAGAGCAAGACTCCGTCTCAAAATAAATAAATAAATAAAAATAAAAAAAGAAAAGAGGCTAGCATTAGCTTGTGATAAATTTTCGCTGTGATTATCTTCTTGTTTTTGCACCTTAATCTGGAGCTACCTCCTGGGATCCTTCTTCAAAGCAGGGATCATACACCCTCTCACCTAGCCTTGGGTGTTGCCTGCAGTAGCTGCTGAGTAAATATTTGCAAGTGCTAGTAACATAAACACAAGATTACTTTCATTTTACTGGAGCCCAGCTGAGCAAGAGTGAATGGCTCTATCCTCCTCTTTTTTTTTTTTTTTTTTTTTTTTTGAGACGGAGTCTCACTCTGTTGCCCAGGCTGGAGTGCAGTGGCGCAATCTCGGCTCACTGCAAGCTCCGCCTCCCGGGTTCACGCCATTCTCCTGCCTCAGCCTCTCCCAGTAGCTGGGACTACAGGCGCCCGCCACCATGCCCGGCTAATTTTTTGTATTTTTTAGTAGAGACGGGGTTTCATCGTGGTCTCGATCTCCTGACCTCGTGATCCGCCCGCCTCGGCCTCCCAAAGTGCTGGGATTACAAGCGTGAGGCACCGCGCCCGGCCTCTATCCTCCTCTTAGGCTCTCCTCTCTACTCTTTCTGGGTTTTTCTTTGTCGTACCCAGACGTTGTTAAGAGGACAGTAGGAGAGAGCATGAGCTGGAGCAAATCCTGCTTGTCTCTCACTGGTTTTGTGTCCTTGCACAGGTTTTTTTTTTTTTTTTTTTTTGTCACCTTTCTAAGCTTCAGTTTCCTCCTCTGTAAAATGGAGATGAGGATGGAGAGAGTTCTGATGAATGGACACTGTTAGCTGTCGACAGTGGTCTGCTTACTCCTTGGAGGGACTGACCAAGCCTGGTTCTTCCCACTCAGGGTCCACTCCGTCGGGCCCCAGACACTCTCTAGGTAGCAGCATCGTTTTCAGTTAGGAATTAGCTGCATGGAGAATTTTCCTTAAGAAGAGTTACAACAAACATTCTTGCTGATTTACACACACACCCCAACATGTGCACAAAACAATCAAGAAAAATAACATCAAATGCCTGCCTTGACCTTGGTAGTTTCAACTAATGTAGAAATTGTGGACTTGGCAGCTCTGAACTATGGGAATCGCTAGATTTGGGGGTCACATCTTATAAATATATGCTTTGGCTGGAGACACTCCTGGGCAGCAGCTGTCATGAGCGAGACCAATTTCAAAGGCCCAGCTTCACTTTCAGTTGACAAACATTTAAAGTCTGTTGGCTCAATGTAGAGAACTGAGGAGGGAAAGCAGGGCTGAGAGTTCTCTGGGAGAGCAGGAGTTGCGAGAGTGATAGATGAGGTGTGTTTAGTGAGGATTGTACAAATTGTTTCCTTTTAACAAGATGGAAACCTCCTGAAAACATCATCTGTTTTTGGCTTGCTAATTATGCTTTTGCCTTTCCTCACTTAGCTGAAGCTTTGACGGCCCTAAATTTCCTAAAGGCCTTGTTAAGAAAAATAAAATTAGAATTTAATTATATGAGTATACTACATATATATTATCTTTTAGGCTCTAGGGAATACCACACATTTTTGTGGATTCATTCACTCATTCATCTACTTTCTTTTATTGGGCCCCCAGTCTGTCCCAGGCACACTGCTAGGTACCAGAGTTGTTATTTACACACAGCAGCTGCAAGGAATTGAGACTTGTGTGGCCATTTTTGATGCGGTTGTATCTCATTCATCACCAGCATCTCTGTTCTAGCACTGGAGTTAACATTGAGAGCCTAGACTGAGATCAGTCTTGTTCTCAAAGGGCTTGCCATCTGGTTGGAAGGAGAAGATTGGCCTGCAAGCTTCGCAGGTGCTGTAAGAATAATATCATGACCTGCACAGTAATCACACTAGTGGTAAGAATAATGAGAATAGATAACATTGATGTTTTTGTCATGTGCCAGGTTATTGGTGATCTAAATAGATTATACTATTTAAAATTCTCGTGAACCAAACAAAAGAGATGCCAATGTTATGTCCACTTTACAGATGAGAAAATAGGCACAGAAGTGAACTAGCCTGCTCGAGGACATATAAGTAGTGAGGAGCAGCACTGTTCTGTCTGGCTCCCCTGCCCACATGAGCAATTCTCTGTGCTGCACACAGAAACTCCATTTGAAACAGTGTCGCCAACCGCAGCTTTATATACATAAAGCCATTCAGTTTTATAGAAGGATTTTGTGAAATGTTTCTGTAAATAGCAAATACTCTTGACACATTCAGAAGAAGATTCAGTTGGCAAAAGATTGATTTATGCTTTTGTCTTCAGGAACGCATCTATTTTGTAATGGAAATTTCACCTAGTTATGTGGATATAAAATTTTAATCAGCTTACATATATAGCAGAGGAAGGTAAAAGCAATACAGTAGATACCCCTTTCCTTCTAGTCTACCCATGAAAACATTTTTGACAGGTTTTTTTTAATACAGAAGAAAACCGAAATGTAAACTATGCCGTGATTACAGATAGTCCTTATTGACTTTGAGCCTTAATCATATGGATCTATTACTTTTATTTTTTAAAAAGTACAGAAATGTATAAAATGAAAAATAAAAGCTGTCTTTTCCACCTTAACCCCCTAATATGGATAAGAGTTTCTGGAGTATCCTGGAGGAAACTGATGTGGAGTTGAATACCTTTTGAAGGGGCTAGAAGGAGTGAAAAGACACTTTCTTTGTGTGCTGAGTCCCCCCAGAAGGTACGAGTCACAAAAATAAATGTTAATTTATTTCCAGGCATTAAGTGTGGGGTGTCGGTAGGAAAGAAGATTGTCAAAGAGAGAATCCTTAACCATTGAGTCTCCTGTTTCTTTCTCAAGTGTCTCCACCTGCATCCCCTTTGGTCTCCTCATGAGTCTTCCATGACCCAGACATGGCTCACTCACTTCCATCCGGACCAAACATGACTCATATGCTTTCAGTAGCCCCCCAGCCCAGTTTCCTCATTTTTATCCTTACAACTCTGAGATGATGCTCTACACTAAAATCCACTGCAGACTCTCCTTTCTACTCATACTCCTTCCTATTCTCTCTTCTTTCCTCTTTCTGTCCCTATTCCTCCCTTCCACTTTCTGTCTGTCTCGGTCTCTTCCTCTCTCTCTTTAAGCATCTCTGTGCATTTCCACTGAAGTTTAGACCCTTGCCATTACCACTTTTTCTGCCCACAAATGGGTGCTTTTGATGGTACATAGTGATGGTGTTTGAGTGCATGTGTCTTTCTGAAATAGTCTATGGCTTGCCTGATTCTGTTTAAGTCCTTAACAGCATGTACAAATCCTTTGTGGGAGATATCTGGAGTCAAACGGGTCCTCACTCTCATCCTACAGGCCATCACTGAGTGCTTCTTTCATCAATACACCATTGCTAGGCGTGAAATGGGCTATTTTGGATTTTAAGAGCCAAATGTAAATGTGCTTAATGAGCCTCAAGGGAGCTGTGGCATGGCCAGGGAAAAAAGGCTTTTAGCAGCAGATGCAGACAAAAGTATTGGATTTCCGTCTCTGGGTCTCCTGAAAAGTCAAAGACAAAGAAAATGGAGATCCTGGCCGCTGATGGGGTAGGAGTCAGTCAAAACCTAAAACCCTGAGCAACTGGAGTCTCTTGACAGTTTTCTCTGGTAAAGAATTCAAGAAACGGTGGGGGCACATATGGTGTGTCATTATTTGTTACAGTAGTGCAAAGCCCCTGGTACTGTTGGGTATTCCTTAAAAGAGCTCAAGGAAACCAGCGAGGGGAAGGAAATCTCTGCAGCAGTTTTAAGGTTCTGAGAAGTCATTTTTAACATTTTTTTAGATGTAACTTGAAAAACTCATCTGAGTATTCAAAATCTGCCTGAAATCTCCTTTTGGCTCTGTCAAAACAACATTCTTTGTCTCTTTACTAGTAAATATGAAGGCTAGTTCAGGCATCTCAGCGCATTAGAAATCTGTTGAATGTCTCAAATGTACTCTGCTGTAGCTTGGGGCTGGAGTCTGGGAGACTTCCTGCCTCTGACAACTGTTTGATGCCTACCCGACCGGGTTGGGCCAGCTCTTCTTTAGTGTGTTGAAAATGGCATGTTTCTCAATATAACAATGCTGATACTTGATCCTGGCAGAAAAAGAAGTGAAAAATAACTCACACACACACAATTTTTTTATGGCTTTAGGCAAGTCAGTAACTCTGGGCAATCCGTATGGTTTATATTCTGCAGCAGCTGAGCTTCCAGCATTCTCATCCCCTGGGAGAAGAAGGAAGGCGGGGTCACCCACACTGTCTGCTTGATACCCATGCTCCTACACTCTGGTTTGGAAACTTGAGGCTGGCTGTGTCCACGCTCAGCCTACGCACCGCCACTCTCCATATTCCTCTTCCCCAGTTTCTATTCTCTTTCTTGATCTATTTGTAGTCCTATGTGTTCTGCATTGGCTGGAAAGCTCTGTGAAGACAGAGGTGGAGTCCTTTTCTTATTTCTCAGAGCATGGAACAGTGAATTTTGCACATAGAAACCACTAGGTCGATATTTGCTAAATAATCATAATTTTTAAAAAAGTAATGTATTTTTGTCTTTTTGGTAAGTCCGTGTTCTCTTGACAAGTATGGTTAATTTTATACCGTAGCCACTACTATTAATATGATGATGTCTTGCTTACATTTTAGGTGCTCATGAGCCTAAATTCTAAGTTTTTTTTTTTGCATGTTCAATTAGAGGAATATCAGATTGTGTGCCTGTGAATACATCACTTAAACTCTTGGTGTTTCAATTTTTGTGTTTTTTTTAAATGGATAGAGCTGTTACAAGGTATAGGAGAGTAAGATTGGGAATGATAGGGAATGATGATTGTAGTCCTGGCTTACTTTCTTTGTGATCTTAAGCTACTTACCCGAACTCACTGAGTTTCAGTTACCTTCTCTGTAAGGGGATATGGCCTCATGTTCAGAGCGGTGGTAAAGATAGAATGACATTCTACAAGGTGATGCCTTCATGACTTTTGGAACCGTACTTGTACTTATCAAGAGCCCAGTAAACTCCATTGAAGAGGATCGACTTGCTGCTAGGATTGTAGAGGGGAGAGCAGGTCACTGGGTCCTGGAGAAGAGGCCATGGGGCTTGTTCTCTGACTGTATCCGGTGCTGAAAGCACAACCTCAGGGTAAATGGTCAGTGGCTGCCAGAGAGATAGGTTTTAGGCCTGGGATGCTGACCTAGCCCAACATTTCCAGGCCTCAAGTGCACCTCAGGGTACCAGAGTGGTAGATCTAGAGAGACTATGCAGGCTAGGACAGAGGATACCTCAGTCCCAACAACTCTGGGCAGATGGCCAGTGACCCCTAGGTACTCCATGGTGCCTTGGAACTTTAAAAGACCCAGAAAATCAGCCCAACATGAGGGCTCTCAGCATGCTTGAAGTTGCATTTCCCACCACCCAGACAGGAGGAGACTCAAAACTAAGTCGATTTATAGAAATTAAAGATGTGATATTTCTTCCATACTTACTATTTATAACATTCACACTATATTAAGTCTCCCACAGAATTTCACCTATGTGTTGAGTCTATTTGACAATATTTGAGGGCTTTGAAGAAGAATAAAGTTTTAAAAATAATATATTTTTAAATACTTTCTGATTACAAATTTGGTAGTTTTATTGTCTTTTTGATTTTTTAACAATAATTTTTGATAGCCTGGTGCCATGGACTGAATACTTGTGTCTCCTGAAAATCCTTATGTTGAAGACCTAACCTCCAATGTGATGGTGTTAGGATGTGGGGACTTTGAGAGAGAATTAGGTTTAGATGAGGTCATGAAGGTGGAGTCCTCATGAATGGAATTAGTACTGTTACAAAAAGAGACGCAAGAGAGATGATCTCACTCTCCACCATATGAGGATATAATGGGAAAATGACCTGCAAATCAGGAAGAGGGCCCTCACTAGGAACCAAACCTTGGACTTTCCAACTTTCTCAGAACTGTGAGAATTAAATTTCTGTTGTTTAAGTTACCTAGTCTGTGGTACTGCATGATAATAGCTTGAATTAAGATACCTGGACTCTGTATAGAGCATGATTTTTACCCTAGTATATGGCATGGCCACCTCCAATCTTACGTAAAGTCAGACAGAATAACATATATACTGATATGAGTAAATAGACAGTAGATTGTTGATGTAATAACCCCTAATGTAACACCCTACGTAGTGACAGATTTAGTAAATATTTGGGAAATGAATGAATTAATGATCAGATTCTGACAAGTCTTTAGAATTATCAACAGACATAAATTTTGTTCTCCTTAACTTCAGTGTTAGAAAAATATTATTATATTCTAATCCTTGTAAAATTAGTCATTGGTGTATAGAATATATGGCAATTCTCCACTAATTAGAATATATGAGTAATCAAAATAAGTGTATCTTTCCCTGACCATACTGAATAGCTGATAATTTATAGAACTTGGTGACACTCTTGATAGGTATTTTAATATCTCATAAGCTGAAGGCAATGTTGTCCTTAGATAATATTGAGAAGGTGGCCACCTTTGTTCCTGTTTAAAAAAATTATTATGATTAATATGATTTTTGATTGACAAATCATAATTGTATACATTTATGTAACACAATGTGATATTTTGATATATGTATACAATGTGAGATGATTAAAGCAAGTGAATTAACATATCCATCTCCTTGCTTACCTATTGGCTTTTACGGTGAGACATTTGAAATATACTTTTTTAGTTATTTTAAAATATGCAATATATTATCATTGACTACAGTCAACCTGCTGTGCAATAGATGTCAAAATCCATCCCTCCAGTTGAAACCTCTGTATTCTTTTTTTTTTTTTTTTTTTTTGAGATTTCCTTCTTGTCACCCAGGCTGGAGTGCAATGGTGCGATCTCGGCTCACTGCAACCTCCGCCTCCCAGGTTCAAGCAATTCTTCTGCCTCAGCCTCCAAAGTAGCTGGGGTTATAGGCACATGCCAGCACGTCCAGCTAATTTTTGTATTTTTAGTAGAGACGGGGTTTCACCATGTTGGTCAGGCTGGTCTCGAACTCCTGACCTCAGGTGATCCACCTGCCTCGGCCTCCCAAAGTGCTGGGATTACAGGAGAGAGCCACCGCACCCAGCCTGAAACTGTGCATTTTTTGATCAACAACTCCTCAATTCTTCCTTCCCCAAGCCCTAAGCTATGGTAAACATCATTCTAGTCTCTACTTTTGAGCTCAACTTTTAAAGATTTCACATATAAGTGACATCGTGTGGTATTTGTCTATCTGTGCCTGGCTTATTTCGCTTGGCATAATGTCCTTCAGATTCAATCATGCTGTTGAAAATGACAGGATTTTCCCATTTTAAAGGCTGAATAGTATTCCATTGTGCATATATACCACATTATCTTTATCCATTCATCTATCGATGAACACTTCTGTTGATTTCATATCTTAGCTATTGTGAATAATGATGCAATGAACATAAGAGTGCTGATATTTCTTCAATATATTAATTTCAGTTCCTTTCAATATATATTCAGGGGTGAAATTACTGGATCATATGGTAGTTCTGCTTTTAGTTTTTTGAGGAGGCTCCCTACTATTCTTCATAATGACCATACTAATTTACATTCCTACCCACAATGTGAAAAGTTTCCTTTTCTTTGCGTCCTCACCAACACTTATCTTTCACCTTTTTGATAAAAGCCATCCTGATGTGTCCGGAATTGGTGGGTTCTTGGTCTCACAGACTTCAAGAATGAAGCCGTGGACCCTCGTGGTGAGTGTTACAGTTCTTAAAGGTGGCGTGTCCGGAGTTTGTTCCTTCTGATGTTTGGAAGTGTTCAGAGTTTCTTCCTTTTGGTGGGTTTGTGGTCTCGCTGGCTTCAGGAGTGAAGCTGCAGACCTTCACAATGAGTGTTACAGCTCATAAAGGCAGTGTGGACACAAAGAGTGAGCAGTAGCAAGATTTATTGCAAAGAGCTAAAGGACAAAGTTTCCACAGTGTGGAAGGGCACCCCAGCGGGTTACCACTGCTGGCTGGGGGGGCAGCCCGCTTTTATTCTCTTATCTGGCCCCACCCACATCCTGCTGATTGGTCCATTTTACAGAGAGCCGATTGGTCTGTTTTACAGAGAGCTGATTGGTCCGTTTTGACAGAGTGCTGATTGGTGCATTTACAATCCCTGAGCTAGACACAAAAGTTCTCCACATCCCCACTAGATTAGCTAGATACAGACTGCTGATTGGTGCATTTACAAACCCTGAGCTAGACATAGAGTGCTGATTGGTGCATTTACAAACCTTGAGCTAGATACAGAGTGCCGATTGGTATATTCACGATCCCTTAGCTAGACATAAAGGTTCTCCAAGTCCCCACCAGATCAGCTAGACACAGAGTGCAGATTGGTGCATTTACAAACCTTGAGCCAGATAGAGTGCCAATTGGTGTATTCACAATCCCTTAGCTAGACATAAAGATTCTCCAAGTCCCCACCAGATTAGCTAGATACAGAGTGCTGATTGGTGCATCCACAAACCCTAAGCTAGACACAGGGTGCTGATTTGTGTGTTTACAAACCTTGAGCTAGATACAGAGTGTTGATTGGTGTATTTACAATCCCTTAGCTAGGCATAAAGGTTCTCCAAGTCCCCACTAGACTCAGGAGCCCAGCTGGCTTCACCCAGTGGATCCTGCACTGCAGCTGCAGGTGGAGCTGCCTGCCAGTCCCGCGCCGTGTGCCCACACTCCTCAGCCCTTGGGCAGTCGATGGGACTGTGCACCATGGAGCAGGGTGCGGCGCTCGTCGGGAAGGCTGGGGCCGCCCAGGAGCCCGCGGCGGGCTGGGGGGAGGCTCAGGCATGGAGGGCTGCAGGTCCTAAGCGCTGCCCTGCCAGGAGGCAGCTAAGGCCCCGCGAGAAATCGAGTGCAGCGTTGGTGGGCCAGCACTGCTGGGGGACCTGGCGAACCCTCCACAGCTGCTGGCCCGGATGCTAAGCCCCTCACTGCCCGGCCCCGTCTGCTCAGAGTGCAGGCCCACCGAGCCCACGCCCACCTGGAACTCGCGTTGGCCCTCAGGCGCCCCACGCAGCCCCAGTTCCTGCCCGCGCCTCTCCCTCCACACCTCCCCGCAAGCTGAGGGGGCCGGCTCTGGCCTCGGCCAGCCCAGAAAGGGGCTTCCACAGTGCATTGGCGGGCTGAAGGGCTCCTCAAGTGCGGCCAGAGTGGGCGCCGAGGCTGAGGAGGCGCCGAGAGTGAACGAGGGCTGCGAGGGCTGCAAAGGCTGTCAGCATGCTGTCACCTCTCACTAACAGGTGTGACATGATGTCTCATTATGGTTTTAATTTGCATTCCCTAATGATGACTGGTGCTGACATTTTTTGTGCACCTGTTGGCTGATAGTGTATCTTCTTTTGAGAAATGTTCAATCAGGACATTTGCCCCTTTTTTAATTGGGCTGTTTGTTCTCTTGCTATTGAATTGTTTGAATTCCTTATGTATTTGGGATATTAATTCCTTATCAGATGTATGGCTTGCAAAAACTCTTATTCATCTTTTTTGTCTCTCGTGCCTCTTACTCTTAGGTGAGAACTTAGCTCCTCATACAGCCCTTGTCACTCAGGGGCTTTCCGCTGTAGCAACTTGTCTCTGGCATTTTTCTCTGTTGCACTCTCTAATTGTCTTGCTGCAAGATTTGTGTACACAGATGCTCATTGCTGTTTTAGATATCATAGTGAAAAGCTGGAATTAAGGTAAATATCCAAACAAGTTGCGATAGTCCCAAAATGGATATCATGGGGTCATTATCGATGGTGTTTTCAAAAATTATTTCATAACCTGAGAGAATGTTAGCATCAGTATATCAATTGAGAAATTAGGATATAGTTTAGGTGTGTGGCCCTGTGGGAATATCAGGGTAGACTATGGAGTACAAAGAGGAATCATTGTGCTGGCTCCCAAATATCCTTGGTTAATAATTTTTTTGTAAGTAGAGTTTTTGAAAAATATTGGGGGGTAGTGACTCTGAGCTGATAGTCTTTTTCACAAACACCTGGAATGCAGTCTTTCTATATTGCTGATTAAGTGTAGAATGTTATTTTTCTAGTTACAGCCAATATAGGGTTGGTTGACATCCTCATCTGAAAACTAAGGAGCATTGGTCTGATGCATGCTTAAACAAAAGACCCTTTCACCTTGGCTTC
The DNA here is from genome assembly GCF_009828535.3 of Hylobates moloch. Lineage (NCBI taxonomy): Eukaryota > Metazoa > Chordata > Mammalia > Primates > Hylobatidae > Hylobates > Hylobates moloch. The sequence goes on from NW_026652299.1 coordinate 4,334,242, forward strand.
AGTGTGTATCAAAAGTATCTATGGGCAAGGTCAAGAATCTCTTTAGAAAATAGTTTTGAATTTCTTTTAACCCAAGGAAGCGGATTACAAAAATGCTTAGCAGTAACCATGATTATCTCTTGATGTTGAAATTGTGGCTTGTTTAATTTTCTTGTTGGTACCTTTATTTTCTAATTTCTTGGCAATGAACATGCATCAGTATTATAATCAGAAAAAATAACATTAAAGCCTTCTAATTTGCTTGTATGTCTGGCTCTCATTGGCCTGTTTGGCTAAAAGTAGGTCACATTTTCAGTAATAGGCATATTATTAATATCATGCCTTTACCCCCACCTGCCAATGAAAAAACTTAGGATCCCTAAACTGCTTTCCAGGTATTTACAAGAGCCTTCAGTTATGTCCTTCCAGGGTGTTGCTTTCTCCCATTCTGTCCTCTGCATCCAGCCTTAGTGCCCAGGCAGGTTCTCTTACAGAGGTGGATAACTGACCTTTCCTGAGTGACATTGCTGACATGCACAATGGCCCTGGCCAGGGAGGAGGATCACTTTGCTTCCTTTACCACTTTCCTCTGTGTGTTCTAGGACCCTTCCTCAAATTCCCTAGAAGCATAGCTGAGACTAAACTGAAAAATTTCGTAAGCATGGAACAATGGGAGGGAAATCCATTCTAGAAACTAACTTTTAGCTGTGACTACGTAGGGTTGCCCTCAAGGCCCACAGACCTAGGGCTACCCTCAGAATCTCCTTCCCAGTGCTTTGCTGCTCCACTGCTCCTACATCCTGGAATGCTCTGGGCTACTTAGGCCTCAGAGTTCACATCTGCAGGCAACTCAAAGAGAACTGAGGGCTTCTTCCTTACAGACTAAGGCTCCCCTCTGGGGCCTTATTTATGGTCTCTGATGGAAACTTCTGAAGACAATGACAGAAAATACCTTTTTCTTTGGAGAGAAACCTAAGTCCCTCCCCTCACTCCCCTCAAAGGAGTATCATGAGGTTCTCCAATGCCAACAGGAAAGTTACTATAAATTATCTAAAAATCAATATATGACATTAGTTCTTTCTGGGGTTTTTAGTCATCAGTTCTGCATATGGTCCAGTCCAAAATTCTCAAAGATTTTTCAGTCTAGTTCTTTTTTTTGGTCTCTCATCTTGACCAGTCTATGGTCAAGATCAGGCTGGTGTGGCTGAGCTTTCTCTTATCCTGTTCAACCTGTCTCCTCTGAGTGGTCAGGAAAATACACACACGCACCCAAACATGTACTCACACTCACATAGCTCCCCAAGAACAAGCAGTAGTTTGTCCCTGTCAAACAGAACAGTGAAAGAAACATTTCCCTGAAAGAAACAAGTGTGAAGAATCTGGCTAAAACTCATATCACATGGGTTGCTGTTGGTTTACATTACCAAACAGAACATATATTTTCTTGGTAGAAAACACCTGCACTCAGTTTACTTCACAGTCTTCCCCAAGAACAATAATGGGTGAGAACTTCCATTTGTGTCACTAAAGAAGCCCACTTGAAGCAATGATGTCAAATCAAAAAGGAATAGTTTACCCCAAAGGTGAATTCTGTTCTCTACTTCTTTGGAGAGAAAATTGCTTTGTTTTTGAAAATGCAGTTTTTCAGCCTCAGAGAGAGAGAGAGAGAGAGAGAGAATATTTTTCTTTTTAATTTCCACTTTATACTGAGTGTTAGTTATTTGTGCAAGAAGCTTGGCTTTACATTTACACATACCACATTTCTTCAGGGCTCTTTCTGCTATAACTAACCCAAGAAACAAACGATCAGGAGTGCAGTATCAACTAATAATAGCATACTCTTCGTCTCTTCTCAGGTATCATTAATAATTGGAAGCTACCTTCGGTGCTCTAATCTGGAGGAGTGACTTGCATAGACACTCCCGGTCCAGGACTGGACCAGGACTAGGATGGCCTTTGAGGCACTGAGGTGGAGGTGGGACAGGGTCGGGGGCTGTGTTCATGCTGTCTTCGTTACCACTACCTCCAACCAGGCAGCTGGAAATGCAGCATCTGAGAGAGTCAGTGTTTCTTGGTCCTGCTCAAGTCTCCATGGGGCTTCCATGTTCCAGGAGAGGGAATGAAAAGGCCCAGTGTGGAGATGTCATATGTAAGGATGACTTTAGAGAAAGGAAAGCTGGGAGTAGCTTCAAATGAGTTTCAACTATTATGGAGTTGATTACCAACAGAATTTATGATTGCAGATATATAGAGGTAGAACTAGAAAGAATGAACTTGTATTGCCCCAAGAATGATGTTAAAAAACTAGCAGCATCTCCTCATAATAAATGTGATTTGGCACAAGAGGATGTGGCACGCTACTCACAGTCCTATCTCCGTCCCCCTGCACACACCTTGTGCCCCTTAAACAACTTTATCACTTGTTTTTAAAAAAAATACTGTCGACCTTAGTAAGGATGATCACCCTATTACATATAGCATATAATTGCATCCCAGCCCCACCACCCGTGCTTTCTTACAGATAATGCCTCTTCCAAGACCCATCTAAGAGTAATACCACCCTGAAGGCCCAGCTTGTACTTCCTTTTCCTACACAAGGCTGTTCTTGAATGTCTGCACTGAATCTCATACAGCATGCATTTTAGCACTTAATTATACACAGTGAACACTCTTTCCTTTGCATGCCTGTGACCCTTTCCATGGGTACAAGTCATTTGTCGTCTGCAGCATTGCACTATTAGTTTCTGTTTTATGTCCGTTCAGTCATCCAATAAACATTCACTGAATATCTGTTTGATTCCAGGCACTGTGCCTGGCACCAGTAATAGAAGAAGAGCAAGGCATCGTGTCTGGTCTCAGCAAGATCTTGTGTTAGTGGAGGAAACAGATGCTAATAGCATTCTCTGATTTAGTATGTGCCTTAAGAGAGATAAGAAGTGACTGCTGTAGGAATCTTAGAGGAGGGAACACCAAACTCCAACAGAAAAGGCTTTGAGGGGACTAGGCTGGATTTTATAGGATGGATTGAAATTTTCCAGGCAGAGGAGGAAAGCTGTTCCAGGAAGAGGGAACAAGAGGTGTAGAGGCAGAATTATTGGAGGGCATGATGTCACTGGTGACTGGTGATCTGAGTTATGAGGGTTAAGCGTATGCTGCATAGATATGATTTGGACAGTAAAAGAAACGATCAAAGTGATAGTCTGGGGTCAGCTTTCCAGGGTTCTTGTCTGCTATGTGGAGTTAAGAAGTGTGTACATTTTGCTTGAGAGTTCTAAAATTTGTACGAGAAGTGACAGAGACTTATTTGATAGGAAGAGAGTTATGGTACAGTTATGGATTAGGGACCAGAGTGGAAAGAGACTGGAGGCAGGGAAGTCAGTTAAGAGGGTGAATTGTAACTGCGAGACGCTGATGAAAAAACCAGATTCTGGAAAATAGGGAGAGAGGAGAAAAGCCTCCTGTAGCTATGATAGTAATCTCAGTTAAATTGTACTTGCTACAAGGAGATGTGCAGTAGGCAACTAGAAGTAAGAGCATTATCTTAGTAGGCAAGTCTCTGCCTTAGGTGGAGAACTGGGAGCCACTGGTCATTGAAGCCATGGACACAGAGGGTAGAGAAGATTACTTTAGGAAGAGTAAATAGCCAGAAGAGAAGCCTGAGTGGACAGATGAGCAATACAGGAAAGAGAGGGATAATTAGTAACAAGATCTCAGAACTGGAGAACATGGCGGGCAGCAACCAGATAAAAGTTTTTCCAAATGAGATGGGCTGTATTTGAAGAAGGGTGAGAGTCTATGAGCTGGGGTACTAGGCCTAAGCAATTTGAAGGTAGGAACTGTCGCTTTTTATATTTTTACCCTTTATTGTTCCTACAACATTGCTTTATACATAATAGGTCCATAATAAATGTATGTTTATTTGTAACAGTTTACACTTTGTGTGCAAAACTCTCCTGTTCTTCCTTCTTACCGCTTCATCTGTTTCTTCACAGTGCTAATGCTTAGTAGGTTTATTCTATAACATTTACTTCATAAACACTTATTGTTAAATAGTTTCATGTTTGGGATTTCTTGGTTCCTGGGGGATGGGCCGCTAGAAACTTGCTCTTCAAAATGTGCCCCGTAGAGTAGCAGCATGAGCGTCCCATGGGAGCTGCCTCGGTGTGCAGAACGGTGGGCCCTACCCCAGGCCTGCAGAGCCAGAGTCTGTGTTATCACAAGATTCCCGAGTGATCTGCATGTATCTTACAGTTTGGGAAGCACTGCTCTATAGTCATTTTTTGAAATTCTTTCCTTTTTGGAACTCTTTATTTTTGTAGTCTTTCCTTCTTCATCAGAACCTCATTCTGGCTCCTGCAGAGTCATTTTGGTACTTCCAGGACCTACTGCCCCTCGACAAAATTTGATATATCAGATTTTGTAAAATAGCAAGTGCGGCTGAGTCCATTCTACTGAGATTCTTCATGTCAATATAAAAAAAAATATCTATAATATATTCATCTTATAATCACACAAAGAATCCAACGCTGATATTAAAAAAAATTATGTTGCATACGAACCCAAGGGTTTGTGTTTGGTATAACTTAGAAATTCTCAGATGTGTGTCTGCTTTATTGCTGGTTTCTCTCCCACTGACATGTAATTTGCAAAACCACAAGTTCTACCTTTATGATGTGAAGAGTGTGTCAAAAGCAGGAGAGAAAGGAAAAGTTTCCCTGAAGAGTTGAGTTCCAAATAGAAGAAGATGCAAAAATATTGGGGGAGACAAATCTAGCAATGCATACACCTTCTGTTCTCACTGCTTTTTATATAAGAGCATTTGGCTCCGTTTCCAGTGGGCACTAAGACTGCCAGGTTTTTGCTTATTCAATTGACTTTTATTGTTTTGATTCAAGCTTTTAAAATATTTGCAGCCTAAGAAGAGCTTATGTAATTCTGGGTACTGATAGGTGAGTGTAAAGATCTTTGGAAAACAGTTTGTTAGAAATGATAGATTAAGTGTCTTACCCTCATTTTGATTATTTCTTTTGGGACTTTGTTTTACATTATTGCTATATGAATAATAACTGCTGCACTTACTTTTAAGAAAATGGAGAAAATTTTAGTTTTTCCGAAATTGTTGCATTATGATTCCAGGTCCTAACAGAAATCCAACTGTAGATGTATCTTGGCAATGTCCAACATGGCTGCCCTTTCTACTTTACTGGTATCATTTGCTGTCAAAAAAGGAGCAAAATTTCTTCTTATTGGATTAAAATTTGTCTTGAAAGTAAAAGCAAATTATGCTGAGCATAGAATTTCAAACCTGAGTGAAAAACATCTGAACGCTGGGTGTTCATCTTTCTAACAAGCTTACCAGATGGATGGGAAGTGGTGTTTGCTGTGTATTTCCTCAACATATCAATATGTGAGGATGTGGTACAAAATATGGTTTTCCTGCAAATGAGCAAAACCATGCCAGAGGAGTATAAGCAATGTGTTTGTACTCTGAAAGAACTTTAGAAATTGGAAGGCCACTCTTAACTTAAAACCTGCCCAGTGCTTTTCACTGGTCAAATTCTTAGAACTGATGTGATCGGGGTTGAAAAGATACAATTGTTTCTGCTATTCATCTAACTATTTCGAGAGCACTTAAAGGGTTCTTTCAGTCAAGAAACACAGGGACAACTGAAAAGCTATCTGCATTCATGGCCTTTGAATTAAAAAAAAAAAAAAGAAAAGAAACTTTAAATTTAGGCCACCAGTAAAAGCAGTGCGTGTCAAGAGATTTTTCCAGCATTTTAGTGTGTGTGTTTATGACCAATGACCTTTCTTTGGCTGTCCATCAGTTAAGAATTAGGCCACAGTCATGGATTAATGGTCAATTGGCATTATCTGAGAACAGTTATGGAATTAGTCATAGCAGTGATGCAATGATTTCTGATCACTGGAGCTATTAGGAGGGGGGAAATGGCTAATCGGCTTCTAAGATCCTATGAACTATTTCTTTTTTAGGATAAAAAGTCTTGGCTTTTATCTTAAATTCTTAGTGCTATCCAAAACCTTTCTTCTTTCTTTGTTAATTATTGTTTCTCAGTGGCTCTCATTCTTATGGTATTGATCATGAGTTGCCTACATTTCCCGGAAAAATAATAAAAAGTTCTCCAAGCCAAGTGAAAATTATCTTATCTTCCCAAGGAGAATAATGAAGTGGCTCAAATGTTGAAAGATTCATGTTCTTACAGGTCAAAATTAGACGTTTATAGTCATCATATTGCTACTAGCGACCTATAAAAGTTTAATCCATGCCTGGGACTGAGAAGATCAGCTACTTTGAATGCTCATTGTATTCTTGGTCATAAGTTTCCATCATCTTGCTGCCTCTAGGATGGAAGAGGAAATATTCTAAGCCACTTCCACTGGGAGAATTGTATCAGTTCCTGAGTTGAAGGTGACTCCTTCGAACTGAGAGGTGACATATGTGAAATTATGCCCAAGAGCTAGTGTTGGGCTTAAGCTGATTTGATGGGAAACTTGACCCTGCAGCTGAAAAGAGGGCCCCTTGGTTCCAGGCCCAGTGAGATCCCATTTTTCTAAACTGTAAATAGAATATCTTTGAGTATATTAAAGAAATAGAATATTCTTTGATTTCTCAAAGAGAGTTCATAGAATCATGTTATGCTATTGAAGTGGATGAGGCAAAGGCATCTGGTCTTTGCATTTTTTTTTATCTATTATTATTATTATTATTTTTTTGAGATAGAGTTTCACTCTTGTTGCCCAGGCTGGAGTGCAATGGCGTGATCTCAGCTCACTGCAACCTCTGCCTCCCAGGTTCAAGTGATTCTCCTGCCTTAGACTCCCAAGTAGCTGGGATTACAGAGCATGCACCACCATGCCCGACTAATTTTGTATTTTTGGCAGAGACAGGGTTTTACTATGTTGGTCAGGCTGGTCTTGAACTCCTGACCTCAAGTGATCCACCTGCCGTGGCCTCCCAAAGTGCTGGGATTACAGGTGTGAGCCACTGCACCCCGCCTACAAGGGCTTAAATATCTCCAAAAAACTTGTTTTGTGGCTTTCACTCTCTTCACTCTGTTAAACTGTTGTATATAAAACCATTGTTTTACAAAGGAATTTTACGAAGTAAATGCGAGGCTGTGTACTGTCACAGGTGGAAGACTGCATTACGTGTTAGAAGATCTGGGCTGGGGTCTAGGCCCAGTTCTTTTCTTTGGTAGTTGTTCCACTTAATAAGGTCACTTGACTGCTCTGACCCTCATTTTTTATGTTTGCATAATGGGGGTTCAATTAGTGGCTGTTATCTATGACCTTGCCCCTTGTTGTTTAAATAATGTAGCTTCTCTAACTTTGGTCTTGAGAAGTACAAAATGGCTAACTGTTGAGACTAATGCCTTTTTTCAGACAAAAGAATAAGAAGGACATTGTCAGTGCATTCTAAAATGTTTGGTATAGAAAGCTGTATACTAAAACCCAGGGCAGGGAGAGGGTAGCTGTGTCTTAAATGTGTTAAGAATAGAGTCATTATTTCACAAGAAATTGGGTCACAGTCGTACAAATGGGAAAAGCAAAAAATTTATTATGTGGACCAGACAGGTGGTCTTTGGAAAGAAATGAATCCATGTGCTGGCAAGGTGTGTTATTAGCTAGCTTAGAAGAAAACCAGCCATGACTAATGTAAAACCACCATGGTTTTCCCTGGATCAGAGCTCAAGGTGGAAATACTTTTTAATGAAGCCAGCAGAATGGAGACGAAAGCCATGGACGTTTAGCAAAATATGTGAAGCTGTGCAATTTACAAGATGAGAAAACAAACCAGGAGACTGGAATCAATACAGCTATCCAAGCTGGAGAAATAGTAAAGCCAGTCAATTTCTCTGGAATTTCTTCTTTCCAGTGAGTACTAGAGGCACACCTTATATGGCAGAAAGGAGGAGGCTAAGGGCTTGCGTTATACTAATTTTGTCGAAACTTCTAACTCCTCCAGTCCATGGGTCCCTGACATATCTCTTTCAGTGGGGACCATATTGTGAAGTGTAAAATACAAATGATATAATTGGGCCATATGGTAACAGCAGAAGGTAGCCAAGAGTTTCATGCTCTTTCATGACCTTAAAAATAAACCATTGAACTCTCTTCTTAAAAACATTAACAAGAAATTAATGCAATGGAGGCACTCACCTTATTTCTGATCCTCAGGGAAAAGTTGTGTAATGGTTTGATATTTATTTTTTACTTCTGACCCAGAACCACATTCAGGCAAAACAATCCTAGTTTCAACGTCATATCCTTAAAAGGAAAAGAGCAGGGAATGGAGTGGGGTCCAAGCTAGGGAAATGAGCATTGGGGATGGGGTGGAGGATCTACTTAAGTTTTAATTATGTTCCTTTTACTCTGCATGTCACTATGTCCCTTATGTCAAAAGGGACAGCTTTGCTGTTATCCTGGTCCACTGTCTTTGTTTCTGATTTCTGCTAGGAGACACCACTTGGTTGGGTGGTTCATTTGTATTTCCTTTTCTAGCTTTCTGGTCTACTTAACTCTTGGTTCTGGATGTATTCTTAATTTCATCAATTCTTACTGTATTCTTATAGCCCTCAATGATTGCCCTAGCCAATCTCTCAGGAAAGAGGGATTTGGACATTGTCTATGTCATCACATGGTTGCAAAGAGAGATGAAATGGTATATGAAAAAGTTGCTTTGGAACTAGATGGGTGAGTGTCCTCACAGACAAGACAGCAGTGGGAGGTTGTACTACTGTTTCAGCAATCAAAAGACCTCTTCAGCAATGGCTGCTTCAGAATGACACAACTGATCAACCATGCTAGAAAGACCATCACCACAAAAACAACAGAAAAATAACCTTAAATTCAAAACTCACTGATATCCCCTGCATATTAGAGTTCATGAAGATTAAATTAGGTTAGCACATAGTAAGACATTCAAAAATATGAGTTTCCTTCCTTTTCTCTAAAGGAGAAATAACTTTAAAAATGCTTTTGAACTCTCAAATCATGAGTGTCACAAATAGAAGTCAAGTCCAGACAGCAAGACTTTCAGTGGCATTTACCTGGCTCAGGGTAGAAAACGTTTTCTTTTTTGTTGTCAGAGAAGAAATCCTGATGGTGGATGCTGTGAAATCCTAATATAATTATTTTAACAGTATTCTTCACATGTGGCTTGTGATACTCATATTAAATATCTGTCAAGTAGTACAGTTACTGTCAGCACTGTTAATATGAATTTATTAATATTAACCTTTAATTCAATTTTATAGCTAAGTGGCACTGTTAGATACTTATTTGTTTCTGCAAAGGCAGGAATTTCTATCAGCCCTTAGACAAGTATTAGTGGATGGAGCACAGGTCCAGGATTCCTGGCTCTGTTACATGTCAGAAGACCTAGTCAGAAGACTGCGGATGCCGATTTTTGCATCTAACAGTACTGCATGCTCTATGTAACTTTTGGAGTTTAGTGAGGATCAAGAGAGGTTGTCGAAATTAGAGTGCTGAGAAGGCAAAAAGCCTAATGGGGAAAAATCTGACAACTTTGTGATGACCTTTCTTTCAATATAGATTCCATGCTTTGGATCAGTTTGATCTTTCAGACTAACCTCTTTATTTAAAATACAGATATACCTCAGAGATATGGCAAGTTTGGTTTCAGACTTCAGACCACTGCAATAAAGCAAGTCACACAAATTTCTTGCTTTCCCAGTGCATATAAAAGTTATATTCACACTATACTATAGTCTATTAAGTGTGCAATGCCATTTTGTCTAAAAAACAACATACATACATTAATTAAAAAGTACTTCATTGCTAAAAAAAGAAATGCCAATGATCCCCTGAGCCTTCAGTGAGTCATGATATCTTGCTGGTGGAGGGTGGAGGGTCTTACTTCAATGTTGCTGGCTGCTGACTGATCAGGGCAGTGGTTGCTAAAGGTTGGGTGGTTTGGCTGTGGCAATTTCTTTCTTTTTTCTTTTTTTTTTCTGAGATGGAGTCTTGCTCTGTAGCCCAGGCTGGAGTGCAGTGGTACAGTCTTGGCTCATTGCAACCACCGCCTCCTGGGTTCAAGTGATTCTCCTGTCTCAGCCTCTTGAGTAGCTGGGATTATAGGCACACACCACCACACCCAGCTAATTTTTGTATTTTTAGTAGAAACTGGTTTTCACCATGTTGGCCAGGCTGGTCTTGAACTCCTGACCTCAAGTGATCTGCCTGTCTCGGCCTCCTAAAGTGCTGGGATTACAGGCATGAGCCACCATGCCCGGACTTGCTGTGGCAATTTCTTAAAATAAGACAACACAGTGCTTGCTTTGGCAGCACATATACTAAAACTGGAAAAATACAGAGAAGATTAGCATGGTCCCTGCACAAAGATGACGTGCAAATTCATGAAGCATTCCATAGTTTTTTTAAAAAAAGACAACAATAAAGTTTATTGTATTGATTGACTCTTCCTTTCACAAAAGGAATGTAGCATACAATACTGTTTCATAGCATTTTGCCCACAGTAGAACTTCTTTCAAAATTGGAGTTAATCCTCTCAAAGCCTGCTGCTGCTTTATCGACTGAGTTTGGGGAGTATTCTAAATTGTTTGTTGTCATTTCAGCAATGTTCACAGCATCTTCACCAGGAGCAGATTCCATCCCAAGAAACCATAAGAGACATATGCTCATCTATAAGAGACAACCCCTCATCCATTAAAGTTTTGTCATAACATTGAAGCGATTCAGTCATATCTTCAGGTTCCACTTCTCTTGCTCCTTCTACATCTGTGGTTACTTTCTTTATTGAAGGCTTGAACTCCTCAAAGTCATCCATGAGGGTTGGAATCAACTTCTTCCAAACTCCTGTTAATGTTGATATTTTCCCCCCTGCCATGAATCACAAATGTTCTTAATGGCATCTAGAATGGTGAATCCTTTCTAGGAGGTTTTCAATATATTTTGCCCAGATCCATCAGAGGAATCACTATCTTTGGCAGCTGGAGCCTTATGAAATGTATTTCTTTTTTTTTTTTTTTGAGATGGAGTCTCGCTCTGTCGCCCAGGCTGGAGTGCAGTGGCGCAATCTCGGCTCACTGCAAGCTCTGCCTCCTGGGTTCACGCCATTCTCCTGCCTCAGCCTCTCCGAGTAGCTGGGACTACAGGCGCCCGCCACCACGCCCGGCTAATTTTTTGTATTTTTTAGTAGAGACGGGGTTTCACCGTGGTCTTGATCTCCTGACCTCGTGTTCCCCCCCCCTCGGCCTCCCAAAGTGCTGGGATTACAAGCGTGAGCCACCGCGCCTGGCCGAAATGTATTTCTTAATTAATAAAACTTGAATGTCAAAATTATTCCTTGATCCCTGAGCTGCAGAATAGTTGTGGTTTTAGGCGTGAAAACAACATTAATCTCCTTGTACATCTCCATGACACCTCTTGAGTGCCTGGGTACATTGTCAATCATTAGTAATATTTTGAAATGCATCTTTTTTTTCTCAGCAGCAGGTCTAAACAGTCTGAACAGTGGGCTTAACATATTCAGTAAACCATGCTATAAACAGATGTGTTGTCATGCAGGCTTTTTTGTTCCATTTGTAGAGCACAGGCTGAGTAGATTTGGCATAATTCGTAAGAGCCCTAAATGACTTTAAGAGACCTAAATGACTTCGTAAGAGCCCATAATTCGTAAGAGCTGATGACTTTAAGTTGAATCCAATGATCTTTTGGAATGGTCATTGGATGACCATTGGATCAATGGATCCAATGATCATTGGATTCAACTTAAAGTCACCACCTGTATTTGACTCAAATATGCAGTCAGCCTGTCCTTTGAAGCTTTGAAGCCAGACATTGACTTCTCCTCTCTAACTATGAACATCTTACATGGCATCTTCTAATTTAAAGCTGTTTCATCTACATTGAAAATCTGTTGTAGCCACTCTTGTCAATGATCTTAGCTAGATCTGAATAACTTGCTGCAGCTTCTCCAGTGGTATTTGCTGCTTTACCCCTTACTTTTATGTTATGGAGATGGCTTTTTCCCTTCAACCTCGTGAACCAACCTCTGCTAGCCTCAGACTTTTCTTCTGCAGCTTCCTCAGCCTTCATAGAATTGAAGAGAGTTAGGGTTTTGCTCTGAATTAGGCTTTGGCTTAAGAGAATGTTGTGGCTGGTTTGATCTTCTATCTAGACCACTTAGACTTTCTCCATATCAGCAGCAAAACTGTTTTGCCTTCTTATCATTCATGTGTTTACTGGAGTAGCACTTTTAATTTCCTTCAAGAACTTTTCCTTTGCATTCCAATTTGGCTAATTGGTACAAGAAGCCTAGCTTTTGGCCTGTCTCAGCTTTTGATATGCCTTCCTCAAAAATCAAAAATCATTTCTAGCTTTTGATGAAAAGTGAGAGACATGTGACTCTTTTTCGCTTGAACACTTAGAGATAATTGTAGTGTTACTAACTGAGCTAATTTTAATATTATTGTGTCTCTGTTAATAGGGAGGCCTTAGGAGAAGGAGAGAGATGAAAGAAAATGATCAGTCCGTGGAGAAGCCAGAACACACACAACATTGATTATGTTTGCCATCTTATGTGGGCACGGTTTGTGGTGCCCCCAAACAATTGCAATAGTAATAGCCAAGATCACTGATCACAGATAGCTATAACAGATATAATAATAATCAATAAGCTTGAAATATTGCAAGAATTACCAAAATGTGACACAGAGACATGAAAGTGAGCATATGCTGTTGGAAAAGTGGTACCGATAGACTTGCTTGTGCAGGGTTACCACAAATCAATTTGCAAAAAATGCAGCATCTGTGAAGTGTAGGAAAGAGACACACAATAAAACAAGGTTTGCCTCTATTAATTAATTTCTTTATTCTTTTTTGTCATTATAAAAACCTATGTAATTGCTGGCCAGATATTCTGAGCACCCTGAGATGTAAATCATACATTTATTTTCTCTAAAGCAGGTTAACGAAACATTCAATCACGAATCACCTTTTTAAAAGTTAATTAATTGCACTAAAATTGACCGTAAGTTTGAAATATTACAAATCATTTGCTAAACCGTATTACTAGGTTTGTAGACGTTTTTTGGCATGTGGGGATTGATAAGCATTAAGCCAAGGGTAGTGGTTTTCAGTGTCTGTCTATCTTTCTTTATTTATATATATACGTATGTGCTCATATATTGCAAAGGTCTTTCTTAAAAGAAATCATAAAATGAAACCTGCATATGTGAAGTAGGTAAAATATTGCTGATAGTATTGAACTGCACTCTCCCTTTGCCTCCTACCATTGCCACTTAATGGGTCCTAAGGTGCTGCCCCAGAACTCTTGGGGTCTGAAGAATATAGTTGAGATCCATTAGGCCAGCAGACAAAAAATGAAGAAAAGCATTTAGATAACTCCTTGATACAGTAACCTCTGTCCTCCTCTCACATGTATTAATAGATAGGAAGTAACTGGGGTAGTAGTAAATGGGTTGAAAGGTAATCTGTCTTTGTTTATCTGCTTGTGAATCATTCATATATTGCTCATGAACCAAAGAGATTTTGACTCTCTCTTCCCCATCCCATTTGTCTAGACATGTAGAGGACGGTGTTCTGTGATCATACTTGGTAGGACTAAATTAGATCATTGTATGGAGAAAACCAGAATACACTTGTTTACAGATTTCTGTTCTTCATCGTCCTGTAGAATCAAAAAGGAAAGATGGGAGACTAATATGGGCTCCCCAGTATTTTATTTTGCCAGAAAAAGGATACTTCAAAGAGCAGTCATTAAAGGATACTTCAAAAAGCTTTGATACTTCATAAAGGAAAGGACACTACAACAGCAAAATTTTGGAATACCATAATCTCAGAGTTGTTCAAGAGTCAACATTGGTGGCTACTTGAACAGAAGGAAGAGTATTTTCTTTTTGGAATGGGACTTGGGATTCAACCCTGGCTCTGCTGTTATTACCTGTATAACACTGGCTAAGATAATTAATCTTTCAAAGCCTCATCTGCAAGATGAAAACATGTATCTCACATGGTTGTTAGAATGCCACCAATGAATAAATGTCGCATTCCAATGGTATTTGGTACACAGTAGGCGCTCAATAAATATCTATTCTCTCCCTCTTGCACTGCATTCTTCCTTTCTCTTCTTACTTATGTTAGAGGATTGTTTTGATATTCAAATAAGAAAATAATGAGAAAATACTTGGTGAACCATAAAGCACTATTTAAATTTGAGGTTCATGGGACATACAGTGCTTTGCATTAAGCAAATGCATTTTCCTTTTTATGAGATGTGTAGAAAACTGGCACAGTCACACTCAGGAAGCAAAATGTAATGCCTTTGTCTTAGTTCTTGAGGGCTCACGTGGTCTTTTGGGTGAAACTATACATCAAATATAGATGGTATTTTAGTAAGTACTGTCCATATAGTGCACATAGTGTTTCTTTTGCATGTTTTTAAAACAAAGAACATGAACCAGTCAACTCACAGATCTTCCTGTATGACAAACTAAGGTGTAGTTATAAAGTCCATTGGAGCCATAAAGTGTTTGGAGTTATATTGCATTAAGTGCTATCGCGTTCAATCTCACCAAGCTGTTAAGGTGTTTTATAATGGGATGTAAATATTTATGGTCTGTTTGAGAATAACCAAAGAAAAGTGCTTTTCATTATTTTAGTTCATATGCTATTAGCCAGGTATATCTTTTAGTCTTTCAATGCTTTCATGGCTTGGGAAAGTGATGTCAACTTTGGGGCAATATATGGTTGGGGAAAGAAATTAGTCTACTTTTGTTACTGTGTCAAATTGCCCGGGAGCTGCTTCGCTGAAGGAGTGCCCGGGGAGCACAAAACTACATTTTCTGTGTATTCTTTTGGTACCAAGTAGAACCTTAATAATGCTTCTATAGATGTATAATGAATAATAGTTGTCCACAGCTAACAAAACATTGTAACATTCTGCAGGGAAACTAGTGAGTTTCACATTCTTAACCTGATTTGATACCTCCCAGATAGTTTTAAGTTAAGAAAAAGTATTTCTGCTTTAAATTCCTTTCCTTTAAAGAAAACTTGAAAAACAATTGCGTATGTTTCTTCAAGAATCAAATTCTGTTTTTAGGACTCAGTCTTGGTTCTGACATTTTTGTAGGTGTATCTGTAAGGCTATTGCAGCCATCAGAGGTAGTTCATGCAAACGAAGTTAAGCTGTTGCTCACCACTAAAGCAAATAGGAAAGTCTGGAAGACACACTTTTTATTAAGGAAATAAGAAAAGGTGATACTATTTTCAGGATCACATACTGTACTTTACAACATCTAGTTATAGAAAACAGGAAAGGTTAAAGATTAAAAAAATAACGATTTAAAACCACTTTGTTCTCAGATCTGTCACTGTGGTTTTTGTCAGATAAGTTTAAATCCTGGTAATTGGTTTATGCCAAAGGACAGAGGACAGTCATTTCAAAGCTTTCCTGTTCACAGACTATTAAATTGCCAGATATAACACTCACAACAAAGTGACACATAATTTAGAAAGAATGTAATGCATGCTTTTAATCAGAACAACAATAACACACACACAAAAACTAATAACAAATATGGAAATGGCAGAAAGCATTGAATTCAGTAATGCACACAAATAAAAAGCAACTGCTCGACAAAAACAGCTGTGAATGGTCTATGTACCCCTCACATCCCCCTACCTCATAAAAAAGATATTCACATTTGGAAATATGGTTACAAATGTAAATCACTGATTTCTTGCAAGACCATGACGGCCCTGTAATACATATCAAATCAGTCCATTTTAGATCTGTAAAAGGATTCTTTCAGATGTGAAGACTTGGGAGCAACTGTGAAACTGTCTTTATTCAGATCCTTTGAAATATAAAGCGGCAGTTTTAGACCACCATGGATTTTAAGGCATGCCAACTGATGTTTATAACAACTTAGCCTTCAGTTTTTTTCGTATTTGATTTTATTCAATGTCTGTCAATGCGTATATTTAACTTTGATGTTTCCAGCAGGAATTCATTGTCTTTAACTTTCATTCTATGTTTTAACAGGCAGGTAATGAAAAGAATGATTTGCATGTTGAATTTATACCTCAGGCTATCTCCACAAAGAGGAGAGGTCTGAAGTTACTGTTGTGGTGGGATTTCCCTCCCTAATAATAAATTCTATCGGAAAGGTGGAGATGTCATTAAGAATCAGGTTGGAAAGAAATTTTCAACATGACTTTGACAGATGAAAGCAATGATTATTATTTATAGAAGAGAATCTATTTAAACGATATGCTTTCTCAATTTAAAGAAGTTAAAAACTTAAAAATAGAACTACTATTTCATAATTTAGACATTAGGGATTATGTAGAGAAATCACTTCATTTCCAAACAAGCAGACAAAACCTGGAAAACCCCAAAGAAAATTTTAAGGAAAATTAAGAGACAGTAAAGCTGATTAAAAACAGATAACACTTTAATTGGCTTAGAAATAGCAAACTACAAAAATTAAGTCAATAAAGTTTCGTTGAACAAATTTATTGTTTTTAATTTACTGTCGACAGTTTTTTAGAGCTGAATTACTTAATTTGAACCTAATTAATTAATTCAATAAAAGTGGGATAAAAAATTGTTGTTTTTTTCAAACCGTGAATCAAACTCTGAAATTACCTAGGTGAGTTTCTTTTACCAATTTGGAAATAGGCCAGTTTCATTATGTGAACTCTCATCCTCTCTTTAAATATATTTACTACAAAGTTCCTAGCAATGTCTTGTCCAGGTCCAGGTGAAAAACAATTTCACTAACAATAACAACAAAAATTCAATAAGCAATTTTCATCGTCATTTCTCTCACCTATCACACCATTTTCCAAACCATTTTTCACTTCTGAAATGCTCTCAGTTTGGACCAGTCTATAATATAAACATTCTATTTTATATTCAGTTTTGTAACAGTTGTAATGAGGTATAATTTACATGCTATAAAATTCACTAGTATAATTCAGTGATTTTTAGTAAATTCACAGACCTGTACAGCCATCAGCACAATCAAATTTTGAAACTCCATTTATGCTTACATTGTTTTAATGATTTTTTTTGTATATTCATTACCTGCCATGGATGAGATAAGAAGAGTTTTCATAACTGGATAAAGGAATAGGGGGAAAAGGTCATAGGCAAAAAAGTTAATGTTCATTTGTTCATTCATTTGTTCATCCTTCCATCCATCCATTCATCCATTCATCCATCCATCCATCCATCCATTCATCCATTCATCCATCCATCCATTCATCCATTCATCCATCCATTCATTCATTTAACAGATACTGTGTTCTTAGCAGAGGCCAGGTCTGGGGCTTAGTGCTTTTAACAGAAAGATTTTTCAGACATAATCTGGTGGGTGGACAAAAAATTTAGCCTTATTACTACTATGAACATAACGGTGCTCTCATAGGGTATTCACAGGGCAAGGTGGAATGCACAGGAGGTTAGAGCCGGCTCCCTGGAAGAAGGGCTTTTGAAGAATGGGTGAGCAGTAGCCAGTCAAAGAAGAGCCGGGCGCGGTGGCTCAAGCCTGTAATCCCAGCACTTTGGGAGGCCGAGGCGGGCGGATCACGAGGTCAGGAGATCGAGACCATCCTGGCTAACACGGTGAAACCCCGTCTCTATTAAGATACAAAAAAATAAATTAGCCGGGCGTGTTGGCGGGCGCCTGTAGTCCCAGCTACTCAGGAGGCTGAGGCAGGAGAATGGCGTGAACCTGGGAAGCGGAGCTTGCAGTGAGCCGAGATCACGCCACTGCACACTCCAGCCTGGGGGACAGAGCAAGACTCCGTCTCAAAAAAAAAAAAAAAAAAAGAAGAGCAAGGCTGCGTCAGTGCTTACGGTCTTACCACCCTGCGCCTGTCTCTAAGCAGGTTTGACCTGGGGCATTCAGCAGGCATAGCAGATCCTGGAATCCAAGGGGGGAGGTGAAGGGAGTGGTGAGGCTGGAGGAGAAAACAGGGACCAGACCTGATGGACCCTGAGCAGGCTCTCAAGAAGTCTTTGTTCACATGCAAGGAAATTCAAATTACTTATTAGATTTTCCTGGTCTTGAGGATTTGAGAAATTGTACCCTGTAAGATTTAGCCTCCTTCAGGTTCATTGTATGAAAATATCTGAATATAACTGCAATTTTATGTGAGAAAATAGGGTTCTCCTTTTATCTTTCAAGATCAACACATGATTATCTATTAACCTGGCTTCCATATCATTTACATGTATAATAGTTCAAAGTCTTTGATTCCAAAAGAGAGAGGAAAATATTAATAAGAGAGAAAGACTGAGAAAGACAGAGAAAGGAGAGAAACGCTGACGGTATATGCTAATAAATTTAATGTAGAGAGAATTTCTGGCAATGATTTTCAATTTCAGTATTTAAGTTGATCCTAGTCGTGATTCATTATTCCAGGATTCACTTCCAAAGTCAAGGGTCTGAGGAAGCTGAGGGAGGGTTTCTCAGTGTGGATTCTAGGGCTACTAGACTAACACTTTGCTTACTGTGGGACTAAATGTTCTTTGGATGTTGACATTGCAGAGCTGATATCTGCTTGGACACATTGTATGCTTCTCTGCATCTCTCATGGCCAAGAAGCCCACAGAAAAAGCCCCAGCATGTATGGCTTCAGCTGGCTGTGGATAATTAGGGTGTCTGCTTCGTGTGTTGCCTCCCTGGGAGGACAGCTAGCTCAATCCATTGCTATGGATTGTTCTGCCAGTGTAACATGATCGTCAATTACTGCCCAGCCTGTTAAGCAGACTGTCCTCTCAAGATAACTGAAACACAACTGGAGTCCCTGACTAGTCCATCCTCTGCAAGAAATGTGAATGTCATCTCAGCCAGGTAAAACTCTTTAATCAGAAAATATGCTTTGTTCCTTGCAGTTGGCTAACCTCCTAGTCAAATAAAATGAATATTTCCAATTAAGGTCCAAGAATGGTTTCAATAATAATTTTTCTTTTCAGAGAGAGCAAATCCTAGAAGTGGTTGGTTTTTTTTCATTCTCTGAACCTACATACCAGGAAACCCTGTGGATGAAGGTGGAAAGGCTGATCCCTCTTATCTAGTCCGACACTAATAAAGCTGTTAACAAGGTTCAACTGAAGCAACAATGGATAAGAAGAGCAGAGCCGAATTCCTTAGATCAGCCCTATTAAGTTAGACAGATGTCAAGTTTAATCAATCTGGGGACCTTAAGGACTTTGGCAAATGCCCTTTTTTATATCTTAATGCTGTTTTCAGCTGTTGCATTAACCTGTTTTGCATAGATGTAATTACCCTTCATAGATATTATGTAATCAGGGCAGTTTAAACTTATCTATCAGTTTTATTTATCTGCACCTTATAATAGAAAAGCTTCCTAGTGTATTAATTACTTTAAATTTAAGGGATTTAAAGAAATTAATTTTGGGGCAGTTTTTACTTATTTATTAGTTTTGTTTATCTGTACTTAATCATAGAAAAGCTTCTTGGTGTGTCAATTTCTTTACATTTAAGAATGAACATACAGGCTAGGCACAGTGGCTTATGCCTTTAATCTCAGCACTTCAGGAGGCCGAGGCAGGTGGATCACTTGAGCCCAGGAGTTCAAGACCAGCCTGAGCAACATAGCAGGACCCTATTTCTACAAAATATTTTCTAAAGTAGCCAGGTGTGGTGGTGTGTGTGTGTCTGTAGCCCCAGCTACTTGGAAGGCTGAGGTGGGAGGATCACTTGAAACTGGGAGATGGAGGTTGCAGTGAGTGGAGA
This sequence comes from Hylobates moloch, assembly GCF_009828535.3. Taxonomy (NCBI): domain Eukaryota; kingdom Metazoa; phylum Chordata; class Mammalia; order Primates; family Hylobatidae; genus Hylobates; species Hylobates moloch. The sequence goes on from NW_026652299.1 coordinate 4,354,020, forward strand.
TCGCACCACCGTACTCCAGCCTGGGTGGCAGAGTGAGACCTTGCCTCAAAAAGAATAAAAGAAGAAAAAAAAAAGAGAGAAAGAATGAACATACACACAAGAATAAAAAAATGGAGCCCATAAAAATGCATATTTAAGATACTCAACTATAGTTGGATACTATATGTATGTATGGTTTGGGGAGAGTGACTTAGGGTATGCATGTGATAATAAATAGGCCTATTTATGCATTTTGTTAATGAACTGGTACACTTCTTTCAACTATCATTTACAGAATTCATTGACAGCCGACTGTCTCGAGTTGTTGTTTTCTCTAGTGGCCGATACCTAGAAATGTAACGTTTCACAGTTAGGGAGTTGTTTCTTTGACATGACACTTTCCAGCACAAGTGATAATGACCTCAAAAAATTTACATATGAATAGTTGGATGTTTAATATAGCGTTTTTTAAAAGCAGATTCTTACGGGTGGAAGAGAGGGCATGCGGGATAATAGTAAGAGTTGAGGTGGTGGAGTAGAAATGATAGGAAAAGATGGGCAAAGAAAGTGGAGCGGGGAACCTGGGGGCTTTGAAAACTGACTTGACAATCTTTCCTGGGTTTTGAGCAGATCATTAATTCTATCAGTGAATAGTCATTAAATACCTGCTCTGAACTCAGTAGTGTGTTGAAAATTATCTGTCATTTTCCTTTTGGTTGGACTTGGTAGATTGTGCAATAAAAGGAATTCAATGAAGAAGAATAATCTATAACAACTATTCTGCCTTTAGCTCCCTGGAGTGGGCCTTGTAGTGGTAGATTTCTATCTTGTCTTTATAGAAATGAGAAGATAAACACTTTATTGTCACTTCTAGTTAAAAGCTAACTATATTCAAACTGAAGTTGGATACATGTAGGTTGTACTTCAGATCCTAGAGCACAAATGACATCCAAACTTTAGGCAGGGGGATTAAGCATCAGTTCCTCATCTGCTTACTGTGGGGCTAAATATTCTTTGAATATTGAGATTGCAGAGCTAATATCTGCTTGAACACATTGTATGCTTCTCTGCATCTCTCATGGCCAAGAAGCTCAGGGAAAAAGCCCCAGTATGTACGGTTTTAGCTGGCCGTGGATAATTAGGGTGTCTGCTTCATGTGCTGGCCCCCTGGGAGGACAGCTATCTCAATCTATTGGTATGGATTGTTCTGCCAGATGACTGTAATACCTTCCTCATGGGTGGTTGTGAGAATGACAAAAATGTATTTAACATACCTGGAATGTATTTAAAGTACCTTACAAAAATTAATTAAAGGCACAGTGCCTGGGACAAATGAGGAAGTCCCTGTCAATTGTAGGAGGAGAAACACAATGAGAGGAGATCCATCAGGAAGTGAGCACCTGATCTAGACAAGGGGTGAAGAGGTCCTAGTTATAGTGAAAGCTGTGGAAATAAGATTAAGTTACTTTTTAAAAGAATTACTTATTGTACAAACAATATTACAGCAACAATATGAGAAATCAAAGTCAAGCAAAAATTACTCCAATACAAACATTTCTCAGATTCTAACAGTGCTTTAAAATTTGCTTATGTTCTTATCTACTCCTTGTTTACATGCACACATATGATGCAACAATAGTACAGGCACAATTTTATATTCTCTGCTTTTTTTCCCTTATGTAATTAAATTACTTGTTTACCTGACGTTGGACACTAAGTTGTTTCTGGATCTTTTCAGTATAATGAATCTTGTAGCAACTAAACTCTTTGTGCTAGTACTTTTGCTCATCTTTCAGGCTATTTCCTTAGAAGACATTTCTTGGATAGGAATAACTGGTGAGAGGATATGAACATTTTATGTCTTTAAGGGTATTACCAAATGGCTTTCCAAAAAGGTTGTTCTGGTTTGTACCAGCCTTGTTAGTGAATGGATAGATGTGCAGTCCTCCTGAGAACCTCATCAACAATGGTGAGGCAGTGTCATTATTTTTAATTTGTCCTGTAAAATAATAGATGTAAGGTGTCTTACAATCTGCATTTCTTGGATAGCAAGGAAGGTTGAATATTTCCTCATGTTTGTTTCCTAATTGTATTCCCTCCAACATGACACTGTTTGTTCTGGCCTTTCCCCATTTTGGTGTTGGAGTACTTGAGGAGCAATGAAGAGAAGAGAGCTCAGACCCTGCTCTTGGCACTTTAGATGCATCTTCTTACTTAATCTACATAGAACCTCAGACAGGTGGGTACTCCCACCTGCATCTTATAGATGAGGAGACTGGGTCTTGACGAAATTAAATTTCATACCCAAAGTTGAATGGCTGATAAGTGGCAGTAGTTAGACATTTTTCTTATCATTTTATATGAGTTTTTATGTAATATAAATATTAACTCTTTGGGGAAAATATTTTCAGCAAATATGGATGACAATCTGTTGTTTGCTTTTTTCTGAAATTATGCTATTTTTGCTCTGCAGAAGCTTAAAATTTTCCCCTGAAATGATGGATTCTAGAGATACTGGAGTGGTGGATCGGGCCTCAGCTTCTGCCTTATTTCGGTACCAAGACCAGCTCAGGGAGGATCAGAAGAAGGCGAGAGACAGAGCTGTATGTGGATCATTTGCTAATGATTCTGCAATTGAAAACGTCTCCCAGCCTCTCTCATGACTTCACATGGGATGGGAAAGTGTACCAGGAGCCTGTTAGAGGCTCTCTGTGGATGAGCTGTGCTCCTAAGCTACTTGCTGGGTGGTCTCCAAGTGGTTGCTGTGTGGTCACTATATTACTACTTTATCCACTCCTGCCAAAGAATATAAAGAGCCCCGTGACACGCCACATATAAGACTGCTGGCCCTCCCAGTAGGACCATCAAGTATATATGGCTGGTATCCAGTAAAGACAAAGTCATAAGCTGTTGAGTTTAGTGCTAGTTTTATTTAGAAGAAGGACAGAATCTCATTGAAATGGATCTCCAATGTAGCTGTGTTGTTAGGAGCATGAGTTGGAAGTTTCTCAATGGCCTGGCCTACAATGAATGATTTGGATCAGGATAGGGATGGCAGTGCCGGAGGAAGTGTTTTGGAGCACAGGAATTGTAAAGGTCTCCTCTTATGGCAGAAGGGCTATGATATGTTACATGGCTATTTGAAATACCTTAACACATCACCCAAGCTGGTCTGCCCTGTCATGCAACTGACTCTAACCCAGCTGTGGGGGGCACAATAACATCCCCCAGGTGTGAGCCTGTTGGGACGGGAAGATCCAGCAAACTCCCTGTCTATGAGGCTCAATCCAAAAATAATTAAGAGAAGCCTTTTCAACAGGGGAAAAGTGAACTCTGGAAAGTTAGGCCAGCAGCCAAGATTGCCTAGGCTGTTAAATTCTGCCCAGCTCAGCTTTGCAGACACTGTGACAAAGTCTGAAAAAGCACTTTTGGTTTTTGCCATCATCACAACACAAGATATTGTTCACATCCTGTAAGAAATGGTGGCTGTTTCTTTCTCTCTCCCTGAAAAAGCGATGAGTGTTCTCTTATCTGGGGCACAGAATTCCCAGAATCCCCAGAATCCCAAACATTCCGTTTCTCAGGTACTTCCAGGACCAGGGGCTTTTGAACAAATGGCATCTGAGGATGAATACGTTTTAGAAATGTTCCTCTCCCTTGTGTTTATGTTAACTCTGATTGTACTGTCAGGCTGGGCTCTGATCACAGAAAACCACAAAAGTACAGGGATATAAAAGTACAAGGACCTCATGCAGAAAGAGTTGGAAGAAGAAGTGTATGGGTGGTGGCTGATGATATCTTTCTACATTTGAGAATACACTAAGCTAATTGAAATAGTGACTACATATCCTAGGCAAATGATGGAGACCATTTGTAAAATATTTTTGTTAGTATTTTAAGGTTGAAAGCTTGAGCTTGTAGATGAGGAAATTAGTAGGAAGCTGAATCAGCTGGAAGAGAATTCAGGAGGGATATTTGGGACACCCAGAAATCTGAAACAGTTCCTGATATAAGCTGGTCTGTGAATCCTTGTGGTTAATTGGTGGGTGGCTGTCAGTTATGACACTCCCTGGGCTCCCCGAAGGGATGAGAGCCTCCCCCAACAACACTGCTTAATCATGTACCAATTTTAACTTTGTCTTCGCTTTCTGTCTCACAGAATGAATGGTCTCCATCATTTGCCCGTAATATGTAGTCATTATTTCAATTAGCTCAGTGTATTCTCAACTGCCTCTTTTTTTATGTACATGTCAAAGTTTGTGTTTTCTCTCTGAGATTCTTAGCTTCTTTGCAATATAAGCCTCATTTGCTTAGAGACTTTATTTAGTGCCCTACCATGCAGCTTATACTTGGGGGCTCTCTTGACTACTTTTGATGATGGCAATAGTGACCACTGTTCAGCTGTCCCACTACTAAAAACCAGAACCCTCCATTCTTTGTGAGGCGAACATCTCAAGGCCTGTACGTCACACCATGGGCCGATTGTAATCTTGGGGCTAGTTAATCCCAAACACTGTTCACTGCAAACTGATGTCCCTTTCATCTTATGACTTCCTTGCTTCCTGCGTTCCTGTTATTTATAGTATCCCAGGAACAAACCACTCCCAAATTTCTCAAGAGGATTTACAGTTGCTACTTGCAATTCCTCACCCAGCTCACGTCTCCATCCCTTACAGCCTGTGTTCTGCTATAAACCCTCTGCTGCTCTCCTGGAAGTGGATAGTGACACCTTTGCTCAGTCCAAGGGCCTATTTCTCAGTCCTTGGTTTTTTGACCAACTTATTTCTGTTGCCCACATTTAACCTGACTCTGGGCTTCTGGAACAGTGCATTTTCCCTACCTCCTTCTCTGACTGCTCCTTCATGGCTCTCTCTCTTTTTGTGCCACCAGAATATGGGTGATCCTCGAGCACGTGCTTCTCTCTAAGCATGCTCTCTCTTGGCAACCTGATGCAGAGCGATGGCTATGATTATCACCTCCCTTTGGACAATGGCCACACCTGTACCTCTAGCCCCAAATCCTTCAAGCTTCAGACTCACAAGCTCAACCTTCTGTTTGCTTTTCATCTGCATAATATGCTTAACACTTCAGACTCTACATGTGTATCCCTGAACTCCGCTTTTCCCCTGCCTGTGCTGTCCTGACATTACCATTTCTGTTGATCCTGTGCTAGCTCCCAGATACTTCAGAGGGGAAGTGTAAGGCAAGTCCTGTTTGAGCAAAGGCTCTTCAACCCTCATTTTTATTCCCATCGTTATCACCACATTTTACCTCCTTTTTACATCTTGCCCGAGTTTTTGCAACAGCTTTCTTCTTAGGCTTTTTCAACTTTTATTTTTTACCCCAACACTCTTGAGGCACACAGCACACTGTAACAATGGCTTGCAAAGGGAATTATTCCCAATTACCAGTAATGAATGGTGTGGGAGGGGCATTTCCAATAGGAGCCATATCAAAATCTTTGGGATCAGGCTGTGCAGTTTGAAAAAGCCCTACACGTGATTTGTATATGCCCCAAAGAAGACGTATACACCTCTCTCTCCCTGCTTCTACTACCTTGAACATTCTTCTAAAGGTTATGTGGTCACTTTTCACTCTTTCCTATTTGCTGCTGGCAGATTAATTTTCTTGATTCTCGATAAAGATTAAGATACAATTCTTTCTTTCCTCCAAAGCCTTCCGTGGTTCTCTACGGCCTGCTAAAAATCCCAAACTTCTTAACCTCGCTTCCTTGATGAATCTTATCATTGTGACCACTCAACTCTCTTCTATGCCTACCCTATATTATAGCCAAACAGGGATTTCTCTGTACACCCCAGGCTACTTCACCTTACCACACCACTCTCAGTTTGAAATGTTCCCGCCCTTCACCTCTGCCTAGTGAAATCCCTCGTAGGTCCAGTATCATTTCTACTGGGGTATCTTCCTATTCCTGGGGTTCGAAGGACCCCTCTCTTGTGAACTCCCACAGGACATTGTTTGCAGCTCTTGTTCAGCACTTCTGTTATACTTATTTGTAAAGTTGTCGTTTCTCCCACATCAGAGTGTAAATTTCTGAAGAGCAGAGACTTATTGCCAATGTTCAGTACCAGGACTTTAATAAATGATATCTAGGCTACTTATAATATAGAGACCTTGAATTTTGTTTCATTCTTTATAATGTACTCTTCTATTCAAATAAAATATTTTGAAGTAGGTTGCCATACTGAACATAAACAAATTAAAATAAAGATTAAAAACTGGTATTAGAGATCATTTAGATGAGGGGTCAGTAAACTACATCCTGTGGCCCAGTTCGACCCACAACATGTTTTTACAAATAAAGTTTTATTGGAAAATGGTTATATTCATTTGTTCACATATTGTCTATGGTTGCTTCCATGTTACTGTGGTCAAGTTTAGTAGCTGTGACAGAGACCAGAAGACTTGCAAAGCCTAAAATATTTATTAACTTGCTCTTTACAGAAGTTTACCAACCCCTGATTTAGATCAATGATTCTGAACTCAGGTGAGAGAGGGGACAAAGGAATGAGTGGAATACGGGTGCTCAGGATAATCTAGGGTAAGAACCCAGCTTTGAATCCTCACTTTCAAATTGAACCAGTTACTGGTGAGAATCTATCCTCTGTTCTCTCAAGGTGACATCTTTGCTGAACACTAGGACCTTTTCTGGGGGGCCTTTTAGTCACTTCTTGGTCAGTGCCCTATGGTTACAGTGAATCAGTATTGCTGATGAACATGTACTGTATCCTACTACTGTGGTAGGGAAGAGAAGTTGGAAAAATTGATTTAGAAAGAAGGGGAACGTAATTATGCCAGGAGCTCTCAGTGAGCTAGTCATGGGAATTAAATAGTAAATTTAGTTCTTTGACTCCTAACTGCTAAAGAAAAAGCAAACATAACAAATTGTTAATATATAGCTCCCCTTGGCTAATATAAAATTGTATCCACTTGCTTAAAAAGGACAAACTTCTCAATGCTTACATCAATGAGAAATTTGTTAAATTGTCTCTGAGAAACGTAGTAGACAATATATCAGCTACAGTTTTGCAAACAATCTAGCCCATATATTGAAATGGCAAATTCCCATTATATTAAATTGCAGTTCAGTAAGTAGGTTAGCATAGTTCAGGGACATTGGATTTTGATACCTTAACTTGCCATGGGAATAGAGCCTAGAAAACCCAGAGAATTGGGTAGTTAATGTGTTCCTCCATTGGATCATTAATTGGCAGGCTTTGGCAGGCCCTGAATATGGGTCACTTAGGGGTAGAGATCCATTGGGTGCTGGACGTGCAGGTTTTCTGGGTTGATGATTTATCCATAAGCAGGAGGCAGGCAGCAAAGCTGATATTTTGGTGTAACAACAGAGAAGCCTCGTGCATTTTTGCTCAGCTGGCTGACCAGCTCAACTCTGCTTGCTGATGGGTGGTAGAGATGGGCACAGAGCAGGTTTATGTAACACTGTGGGGGCAGTAAAATAACTGAATGAAGAGTAATGATGGCAGTAAATAGATCATGAACCATCACATGAGTTTATATGGTTATTACAAGCTACAAAAGTCATCGTTAAGAAGTTATTTTGGAGCTTAGAAAACTATGAATGATGTCACCCTAACTACCCACTCATTGTGCATGTTTAATGAGATTATAGGTAGGTTTGAGTTTAGAGAATTAACTTTTGGTACCTTTCTGCTAGGCCAGCAGAAAGTAATGCAAATTATAATTATGCATGTGTATTATTTTTCTATGTAAATAATTTTGAAGATAAGAATATCAAAGCTTATATTACACAGAAAATACATATTTTGAAGTGGCAAGTATTTCCAGTGGTTTATGGAAGGTTTTTTAAAGTGAATATTAAATTTGTATTTCCTTTTCTTCTTTATACCTAGTGTACTCCAAGGCAGCAAAAATATTTGTTGGGTATTGTATAAAATAATAATTCTATTTTTAATTTTTTAATCTTTCAAAAAATTCTGAAAAAGGTGATGCTAGTAATTTAGTATTATTTTGGATCATTGCATGAAATGCTGGAGTTACAGTCAATAAAAGGATTTATTAATTAAAATAATTTTAGGAGTGATATTCATTTTAAAATATGATTAAGCCATAATTTCTCAGCTGGGTGCGGTGGCTCATGCCTGTAATCCCAGCACTTTAGGAGGCCGAGGTGGGCAGATCATTTGAGGTCAGGAGTTCGAGACCAGCTCGACCTACAGAGTGAAACCCTATCTCTACTAAAATACAAAAATTAGCTGGATGTGGTGATGGGCACCTGTAATCCCAGCTACTTGGGAAGCTGAGGCAGAAGAATAGCTTGAACCCAGGAGGCGGAGGTTGCAGTGAGCCAAGATCACGCCACTGCACTCCAGCACTCCAACCTGGGCGACAGAGCAAGACTCCCTCTCAACAACAACAACAACAACAACAGCAACAACAAAACATAATTTCTCAGTCTAGCAGACCTATGTTAATCTTATTCACTGATATTTATTCTCCCAAGCTTGCTGAAGGCAGGGCTATCTCAGATTGCTTCTCTCTGGGATTTGCATGTTGTAACCTTTGGGACAAATTTAAACACAGTGATAGCCAAAGACCAGGGTAGTTCTCTGCCCGTGGTACAGCTGTCCGTGGACATGAGGAAGAGGTGTTGCTGGTAAAGATGCTGGATTAGAGAGGATCTCAGGTCCTTCAGAAACTATTCCAGAAGAAGGCATTGAAATCATGGGACATGAGAGCTCCATGTGTGTTATTGCCGCTGAAGACCTTCCAGTGGGACAAGATGCAGAGGTGGAAGACAGTAATATTGATAATCTTGACCCTGTGTAGGCCTAGCTTAATGTGTGTGTTTGTCTTAGTTTTTAACAACAAAGTTTAAAAGGTAAAAAAAAAAATTAATAGAAAAAAGCCTATAGGATGAAGATCTAAAAAAAGAAAATATTTTTGTACAGCTGTACAATGTTGTTGTGTTTTAAGCTAGGGATTATTCCAAAAGAGTTTTAAAAATTTAAAGTTTATAACAGCTTAAAGTTTATAAGAAGTTGTAGTGAGCTAAAGTTAATTTATTACTGAAGAAAGAAAAAATTTCAAAGATAAATTTAGTGTGGCATAATTATACAGTGTTTATAAAGTCTACTGTAGTGTACAGTAATGTCCTAGACCTTCGCATTCACTCACCACTCACTCACTGACCCACCCAGAGCAACTTCCAGCCCTGTAAGCTCCATTTATGTTAAGTGCACCATATAGGAGTACCATTTTTCAAATCTTTTATACCATATTTTTACTGTACCTTTTAATTGTTTTGATATGCTTAGATACACAAGTACTTACCTTTGTATTACAATTGCCTACAGTATTCAGTACAGTAACTTGCTGTACAGGTTTGTAGCCTAGAAACAATAGGCTATACCATATACCCTAGGTGTGTACTAGGCCATACCATCTAAGTTTGTGTAAGTACACTCTGTGATATTTGTGCAATGATGAAATCACCTAATGCACATTTCTTAGAACATATTTCCATCATTAAGTGACACATGACTGTATAATTTGTGTGTAATGATGTAAGAGTTGAATGAAACTGTAGTCAACTAATACACATTATTGTGTTTTGTAGAAAGGTAATTGAGCACATTTCTCAATTACATGTATAATAAGAATAGTATTAATTACTATTATTCTTAGTATAATAATACTATACGTATTAATCACTATTCTTATTATAATACTTTTGAATCAATCATTTTTCTTCCAGGACTTCAACATTTTCTTAAATCTTTAGAAAGCAGCTGGAACTCAGGTATCCCACCTATAGTGTTAACTATATTTTAAGGGAAAAATCCATGGGAAAATCAACTTTGGTACATTTGTTGGTTCAGCAAATTCTTATGCAACACCGTCTGGTGTTCTGTACTGGCAGTGAAGATACAGTGATGAGCACAATGCAATTTCTGGCCATACAGAACAAAGAAGCAAGGAAGGGAGACATAAATGAACATTTGCGCTAACACATGGTGGCAAACAGCGGTGCATGCTATGGAGGAGATGTGAAGGGTACAACAGAAAAATATAATGAGTGTTTTAATTTAGAGTGTGGGCAGGCTCAGCGAAGCCTTCCCTATAGATGTGAATTTTGACTTGCAGCTTAAAGGATGAGTGGGAGTGAGCTGGATGAAATGAGTTTCAGGATTTAGAACACACATGTGAATGTCCTGGATGGACAAGGGAAAGAAGATTAGAGTAATAGAGGATGAGAATGGCTTAAGATGAGGACAAAGAGGTAGGAATTACCAGAGTGTATAGAACTTACTGGTGTGTGAAGGTTTTATTCTGAGTGCAATTAAGCATGATCAGAGGAACGTTTAAAAGTATACATCCCCTGACTGGCACAATGGCAAGCATCTGTAGTCCTAGTTACTCAGGAGGCAAAGGCAAGAGGATTGCTTCAGCCCGGTAGTTTGAGGCTGGAGTGCACTATGATTGCGCCTGTGAATAGCCACTGCACTCCAGCCTAGGCGACACAATGAGACACCATCTCTAAAACAAGTTTTTTGGTTGTTTGCTTTAAAAAGCATGCATCCCCATGTATAGAAAGGATTGGAGATGAAAGTAAGTGATCAATAGAATGTCATTATAGCTGGCCAGGTAAAGGATGCTAATAACTTAAACTTGATTGTTAGCAGTTGTTGAGAGAAATGAGCTATATTCTGGAGACATAGTCCACAGACTAGATGTGGGATCTCTCGAGTTAAGGTCAACTCTGAGGATACTGGCATGGACAATAGGTTATATATGATATAACTTAAATGCTAAGATGGTGATATGGTTTGACTCTGTGTCCTCACCCAAATCTCATCTTGAATTATAGCTCCTACAATTCCCACATGTCATGGGGGGAACCTGGTGGGAGGTAATTGAATCACGGGGGTGGGTCTTTCCTGTGTTTTTCTCATGATAGTGAATACGTCTCAAACTCTCATGATTGATAGTGAATACGTCTCAAACTCTCATGATTGATAGTGAATACGTCTCAAACTCTCATGATAGTGAATACGTCTCAAACTCTTTTTGCTCACCATCTTGTAAGACATCACTTTGCTCTTCCTTCATCTTCCGCCATGAATGTGAGGCCTCCCCAGCCACGTGGAACTGTGAGTCCATTAAACCTCTTTCCTTTATAAATTACCCAGTCTTGGGTATGTCTTTACCAGCAGGGTGAAAACGGACTAATACAAATGGGGTCTGCTGAAAGACTGGCCAACAAGGTTGGAGGGGATAGCAGAAGTTGACTTTGGACTATTTTAAGATACCTGTAGAAAATCAAGGGGAAACATCAAGTATTAGTTGGGTATACAGTTCTGAAACCTTGAAGAAGAGGCTGGGCTGAACATAGAAATTTGGGAACCATTTTGTGTATTTGGAATTTAAAGCAATAGGAGTAAGTAAAAATGCCAAAACTGGGGGCAGTGGCAGGGAGGTGCAGGGTACACTGCTAAGAAAGCCAAGATAAAGAAAGAAGCAAATGGTCACATGGGTTGGATCCTGCTGAAACACTGAGAATAACAAAGACTGAAAAAAGTCCCATTCAATCAAATAATGTGAATGATTTTTATCAAGAGGATAGTTTTTGGTGTGGGCAGATGCCTGATTGGAGATAATTGCAGAGGGCATGAAAGGTCAAGAAATTGAGGCCAAATGTCTAATATATATATATTTTTTATTATACTTTAGGTTTTAAGGTACATGTGCACAATGTGCAGGTTTGTTACCTATGTATCCATGTGCCATGTTGATTTCCTGCACCCATTAACTCGTCATTTAGCATTAGGTATATCTCCTAATGCTGTCCCTCCCCCCTCCCCAAACCCCACAACAGTCCCCGGAGTGTGATGTTACCCTTCCTGTGTCCATGAGTTCTCATTGTTCAATTCCCACCTATGAGTGAGAACATGCGGTGTTTGGTTTTTTGTCCTTGCGATAGTTTACTGAGAATGATGTTTTCCAGTTTCATCCATGTCCCTAAACGAACTCATCATTTTTTATGGCTGCATAGTATTCCATGGTGTATATGTGCCACATTTTCTTAATCCAGTCTATTGTTGTTGGACATTTGGGTTGGTTCCAACTCTTTGCTATTGTGAATCGTGCCGCAATAAACATACGTGTGCATGTGTCTTTATAGCAGCATGATTTATAGTCCTTTGGGTATATACCCAGTAATGGGATGGCTGGGTCAAATGGTATTTCTAGTTCTAGATCCCTGAGGAATCACCACACTGACTTCCACAATGGTTGAACTAGTTTACAGTCCCACCAACAGTGTAGAAGTGTTCCTATTTCTCCACATCCTCTCCAGCACCTGCTGTTCCCTGATTTTTTAATGATGGCCATTCTAACTGGTGTGAGATGGTATCTCACTGTGGTTTTGATTTGCATTTCTCTGATGGCCAGTGATGATGAGCATTTCTTCATGTGTTTTTTGGCTGCATAAATGTCTTCTTTTGAGAAGTGTCTGTTTATCTCCTTCGCCCACTTTTTGATGGGGTTGTTTGTTTTTTTCTTGTAAATTTGTTTGAGTTCATTGTAGATTCTGGATATTAGCCCTTTGTCAGATGAGTAGGTTGCAAAAATTTTCTCCCATTCTGTAGGTTGCCTGTTCACTCTGATGGTAGTTTCTTTTGCTGTGCAGAAGCTCTTTAGTTTAATTAGATCCCATTTGTCAATTTTGGCTTTTGTTGCCATTGCTTTTGGTGTTTTAGACATGAAGTCCTTGCCCACGCCTATGTCCTGAATGGTACGGCCTAGGTTTTCCTGTAGGATTTTAATGGTTTTAGGTCTAACATTTAAGTCTTTAATCCATCTTGAATTAATTTTTGTATAAGGTGTAAGGAGGGGATCCAGTTTCAGCTTTCTCCATATGGCTAGCCAGTTTTCCCAGCACCATTTATTAAATAGGGAATCCTTTCCCCATTTCTTGTTTTTGTCAGGTTTGTCAAAGATCAGATATTTCTGAGGGCTCTGTTCTGTTCCATTGATCTATGTCTCTGTTGTGGTACCAGTACCATGCTGTTTTGGTCTTTGAAGTCAGGTAGCGTGATGCCTCCAGCTTTGTTCTTTTGGCTTAGGATTGACTTGGCGATGCGGGCTCTTTTTTGGTTCCATATGAACTTTAAAGTAGTTTTTTCCAATTCTGTGAAGAAAGTCATTGGTAGCTTGATGGGGATGGCATTGAATCTATAAATTACCTTGGGCAGTACGGCCATTTTCACGATATTGATTCTTCCAACCCATGAGCATGGAATGTTCTTCCATTTGTTTGTATCCTCTTTTATTTCATTGAGCAGTGGTTTGTAGTTCTCCTTGAAGAGGTCCTTCACATCCCTTGTAAGTTGGATTCCTAGGTATTTTATTCTCTTTGAAGCAATTGTGAATGGGAGTTCACTCATGATTTGGCTCTCTGTTTGTCTGTGATTGGTGTACAAGAATGCTTGTGATTTTTGTACATTGATTTTGTATCCTGAGACTTTGCTGAAGTTGCTAATCAGCTTAAGGAGATTTTGGGCTGAGACAATGGGGTTTTCTAGATATACAATCATGTCATCTGCAAACAGGGACAATTGGACTTCCTCTTTTCCTATTTGAATACCCTTTATTTCCTTCTCCTGCCTGATTGCTCTGGCCAGAACTTCCAGCAGTATGTTGAGTAGGAGCGGTGAGAGAGGGCATCCCTGTCTTGTGCCAGTTTTCAGAGGGAATGCTTCCAGTTTTTGCCCATTGAGTATGATATTGGCTGTGGGTTTGTCGTAGATAGCTCTTATTATTTTGAGATACGGTTCATCAATACCTAATTTATTGAGAGTTTTTAGCATGAAGGGTTGTTGAATTTTGTCAAAGGCCTTTTCTGCATCTATTGAGATAATCATGTGGTTTTTGTCTTTGGTTCTGTTTATATGCTGGATTACATTTATTGATTTGTGTATGTTGAACCAGCCTTGCATCCCAGGGATGAAGCCCACTTGATTATGGTGGATAAGCTTTTTGATGTGCTGCTGGATTCGGTTTGCCAGTATTTTATTGAGGATTTTTGCATCAATGTTCATCAAGGATATTGGTCTGAAATTCTCTTTTTTGGTTATGTCTCTGCCAGGCTTTGGTATCAGGATGATGCTGGCTTCATAAAATGTGTTAGGGAGGATTCCCTCTTTTTCTATCGATTGGAATAGTTTCAGAAGGAATGGTACCAGTTCCTCCTTGTACCTCTGGTAGAATTCAGCTGTGAATCCATCAGGTCCTGGACTCTTTTTGGTTGGTAAGCTATTGATTATTGCCACAATTTCAGAACCTGTTATTGGTCTATTCAGAGATTCAACTTCTTCCTGGTTTAGTCTTGGGAGGGTGTATTTGTCGAGGAATTTATCCATTTCTTCTAGATTTTCTAGTTTATTTGCATAGAGGTGTTTGTAGTATTCTCTGATGGTAGATTGTATTTCTGTGGGATCGGTGGTGATATCCCCTTTTTCGTTTTTTATTGCATCTATTTGATTCTTCTCTCTTTTCTTCTTTATTAGTCTTGCTAGCGGTCTATCAATTTTGTTGATCTTTTCAAAAAACCAGCTCCTGGATTCATTAATTTTTTGAAGGGTTTTTTGTGTCTCTATTTCCTTCAGTTCTGCTCTGATTTTAGTTATTTCTAGCCTTCTGCTAGCTTTTGAATGTGTTTGCTCTTGCTTTTCTAGTTCTTTTAATTGTGATGTTAGAGTGTCAATTTTGGATCTTTCCTGCTTTCTCTTGTGGGCATTTAGTGCTATAAATTTCCCTCTACACACTGCTTTGAACGTGTCCCAGAGATTCTGGTATGTTGTGTCTTTGTTCTCGTTGGTTTCAAAGAACATCTTTATTTCTGCCTTCATTTCATTATGTACCCAATAGTCATTCAGGAGCAGGTTGTTCAGTTTCCATGTAGTTGAGCGGTTTTGAGTGAGTTTCTTAATCCTGAGTTCTAGTTTGATTGCACTGTGGTCTGAGAGACAGTTTGTTATAATTTCTGTTGTTTTACATTTGCTGAGGAGAGCTTTACTTGCAACTATGTGGTCAATTTTGGAATAGGTGTGGTGTGGTGCTGAAAAAAATGTATATTCTGTTGATTTGGGGTGGAGAGTTCTGTAGATGTCTATTAGGTCCACTTTATGTAGAGCTGAGTTCAATTCCTGGATATCCTTGTTAACTTTCTGTCTTGTTGATCTGTCTAATGTTGACAGTGGGGTGTTAAAATCTCCCATTATTATTGTGTGAGAGTTTAAGTCCCTTTGTAGGTCACTCAGGACTTGCTTTATGAATCTGGGTGCTCCTGTATTGGGTGCATGTATATTTAGGATAGTTAGCTCTTCTTGTTGAATTGATCCCTTTACCATTATGTAATGGCCCTCTTTGTCTCTTTTGATCTTTGTTGGTTTAAAGTCTATTTTATCAGAGACTAGGATTGCAACCCCTGCCTTTTTGTGTTTTCCAGTTGCTTGATAGATCTTCCTCCATCCCTTTATTTTGAGTCTATGTGTGTCTCTGCACGTGAGATGGGTTTCCTGAATACAGCACACTGATGGGTCCTGACTCCTTATCCAGTTTGCCAGTCTGTGTCTTTTAATTGGAGCATTTAGCCCATTTACATTTAACGTTAATATTGTTATGTATGAATCTGATCCTGTCATTATGATGTTAGTTGGTTATTTTGCTCATTAGTTGCTGCAGTTTCTTCCTAGCCTCGATGGTCTTTACAATTTGGCATGTTTTTGCAGTGGCTGGTACCGGTTGTTCCTTTCCATGTTTAGTGCTTCCTTCAGGAGCTCTTTTAGGGCAGGCCTGGTGGTGACAAAATCACTCAGCATTTGCCTGTCTGTAAAGTATTTTATTTCTCCTTCACTTATGAAGCTTAGTTTGGCTGGATATGAAATTCTGGGTTGAAAATTCTTTTCTTTAAGAATGTTGAATATCGGCCCCCACTCTCTTCTGGCTTGTAGAGTTTCTGCCGAGAGATCCACTGTTAGTCTGATGGGCTTCCCTTTGTGGGTAACCCGACCTTTCTCTCTGGCTGCCCTTAACATTTTTTCCTTCATTTCAACTTTGGTAAATCTGACAATTATGTGTCTTGGAGTTGCTCTTCTCGAGGAGTATCTTTGTGGCGTCTCTGTATTTCCTGAATCTGAATGTTGGCCTGCCTTGCTAGATTGGGGAAGTTCTCCTGGATAATATCTTGCAGAGTGTTTTCCAACTTGGTTCCATTCTCCCCATCATTTTCAGGTACACCAATCAGATGTAGGTTTGGTCTTTTCACATAGTCCCAAATTTCTTGGAGGCTTTGTTCATTTCTTTTTATTCTTTTTTCTCTAAACTTCCCTTCTCTCTTCATTTCATTCATTTTATCTTCCATCAGCGATACCCTTTCTTCCAGTTGATCGCATCTGCTACTGAGGCTTCTGCAATCTTCGTGTAGTTCTCGAAACTTGGCTTGCAGCTCCATCAGCTCCTTTAAGCCCTTCTCTCCATTGGTTATTCTAGTTATCCATTCTTCTAATTTTTTTTCAAAGTTTTTAACTTCTTTGCTATTGTTTTGAATTTCCTCTCGTAGCTCAGAGTAGTTTGATCGTCTGAAGCCTTCTTCTCTCAACTCGTCAAAGTCATCCTCCATCCAGCTTTGTTCCGTTGCTGGTGAGGAACTGCGTTCCTTTGGAGGAGGAGAGGTGCTCTGCTTTTTAATGTTTCCAGCTTTTCTGCTCTGTTTTTTCCCCATCTTTGTGGTTTTATCTACTTTTTGTCTTTGATGATGGTGATGTACAGATGGGTTTTTGGTGTGGATGTCCTTTCTGTTTGTTAGTTTTCCTTCTACCAGACAGGACCCTCAGCTGCAGGTCTGTTGGAGTTTACTAGAGGTCCACTCCAGACCCTGTTTGGCTGGGTGTCAGCAGCGGTGGCTGCAGAACAGCGGATTTTCGTGAGACCACAAATTCAGCTGTCTGATAGTTCCTCTGGAAGTTTTGTCTCAGAGGAGTACCCGGCCGAATGAGGTGTCAGTCTGTCCCTACTTGGGGGGTGCCTCCCAGTTAGGCTGGTCGGGGTGAGGGACCCACTTTAGGAGGCAGTCTGTCCGTTCTCAGATCTCCAGCTGCGTGCTGGGAGAACCACTACTCTCTTCAAAGCTGTCAGTGAGACAGGGACATTTAAGTCTGTGGAGGTTCCTGCTGAATTTTTGTTTGTCTGTGCCCTGCCCCCAGAGGTGGAGCCTACAGAGGCAGGCAGGCCTCCTTGAGCTGTGGTGGGCTCCACCCAGTTCGAGCTTCCTGGCTGCTTTGTTTACCTAAGCAAGCCTGGGCAATGGCGGGCGCCCCTCCCCCAGCCTCGCTGCCGCCTTGCAGTTTGATCTCAGACTGCTGTGCTAGCAATCAGCGAGACTCTGTGGGCATAGGACCCTCCGAGCTAGGTGCGGGACACAATCTCCTAGTGTGCGGTTTTCCAGGTCCGCTGGAGAAGCGCAGTATTAGGATGGGACTGACCCGATATTCCAGGTGCCATCTGTTACCCCTTTCTTTGACTAGGAAAGGGAACTCCCTGACCCCTTGTGCTTCCCGAGTGAGGCAATGCCTCGCCCTGCTTCGGCTCGCGCACAGTGCGCTTCACCGACTGTCCTGCACCCACTGTTTGGCACTCCCTAGTGAGATGAAACCGGTACCTCAAGCAGAAATGCAGAAATCACCCATCTTCTGTGTCGCTCGGGCTGGGATCTGGAGACCGGAGCTGTTCCTATTTGGCCATCTTTGCTCCACCCCCTCCAAATGTCTAATTTTTGAGATTCTTGGCTATACAGGATCCTTGAGGGAAAGGACAATAGCTGAAGGATGACATGGGGGCTATATTTTCCCCAGACTCTCGCGTGAGAGATACTTAGTTAAGCATATTTGAGTGATGGTGGAGGGGAACTTGAACATTGATGATGCTGGAGAAAGGTGGGCTTATTGACAGGGTTTCTGCAGGATTGAAGAATTTGGGATCCTGGGTCTATGTGTAGGTTTTAGCCTTTGAAAGAAAAAGAGACGTTTCTTCACTGTAATTAGAAGAGGGCAAATGGCTACAGATACAGACTTTGGTGTTTGGAGGATGTATTTAAATGCATGCTGTGCAATATTTATAAATAAATGCTCATGTTGTGATCGAGATTCATAAACCCCAATGAAAAACAGGAAGACTCATGATGTGTAAATTAGAAGTAATTCTATGTAAACATCAGTTTGGATGTTCCCATTTTGGCATCTCCTTCAAACAGAAATGTCTTTAAATTAAAATAAATGCATCTTTTCTTGCATTTGTACTCCTGTTGAGTGGTTATTATATTGTTGCTGGTTCCACTTTTCTCTTTTGGCTCTGATCTGCAATGCATCAGTTTTCTATAATCCTACCAAATGGGAGAAAAATTATTCTCTGTACACAGACTTTCAGTGCTCATAAAGATACTCATTTGTAATATTAGAGCTGTCACATGCCTTCCCCTTCATCTAGCCATGCAATTTACCTCTACCTGTAGTTGTAAAAAGGAACAAACTTAATTTTACTCCCTACTTTTCTGACAGTTTTAAAGTTATATAAATGTAACTTTGCCTCCTCTGGCAGTTCCAAAATGTTGTCAGGCAGCCAATCTATCAAGAGTAATGAGATTGTCTTTGAAGTCAGTGATTTTGTTTCATTCATTTCTGTAACAGCAAAGCAGCTGCAAAAGTATATCCTACATTTCAGATCCTACTGGGTACAGTCTTTCAAGATACTTCTTGCTCCTCCTTCTCCTGTGCAGGTAGAGTGGGTCAGAGCAAAGTTGCATTCTGGCATCCCGTTCCCTGCCTCACCAGCATTCCACATATGGCTGGATTATTTTCTGTGCCTAAGCCTGTATTTTGCTTGTCTCCAGTTGTCTTATATATCATAATAATGATAATTACTAAGATTTATTTGAATAGCATTTTATAGGTTTAGTTTTCAAGACCCTTTCTCATGTGTTGCTCTTAACAGTCTTATGAGGGAGAACAACTAGTAATTACCAGTTATCCCTGTTTTCTGGGTGAAGCCACCAAGGCACAGTGAAATTAAAATGGTTTACCCAAAGCTACAGACCTGTAACTGCTAGAGGTGTGACTTGCATCCAGATATTCTTACTCTGGGTCCCCTGTTTTTCTAGTTAGCGTAATAGAAAGCACAGAAGCTTTGAAGTCAAATAGATCTAGGTTCAAATTCTGACTTGTACTCGCTGAGCCTCAGTTTTTCTGACCACAAAGTAGAAAAATAATACTGATTTATGTGATTTTTCCCAAGGAGCAAGTGAGCTAATGTACATAATGTCCCTGGTAAAATGCAGGCATATATAGTAAGGCAACATAATCTTTTATTATCATTATTAATAATAATCAAATTTAGATCACCCAGGGCCTAAGAAATCAACACAGGCCTGTAAGCATTTGCATCCCAGTATATCTCCTGGGAGGATTCTGATTCTAACCTCCCTTTGGTTATAGCAGCATTCTGAGTCAGTTTCCCTGTTTGAAAATCAGGAGTAATTGGCAGTAATTATATGTATGCTTTGGCATTTCGTCAGAGATGAAATGATTCTGATCATTTTAAGCAAATGGTGGATCTCCTTCCAAGGCAGCCTGACCTCCCTGCTTGTCTCATTCCTTCATTCCCTCACTCTCTCCCTACTCTATGCTATCATTCCAAGGAGAAATGGAATTGAAGAGTTGACACTTTGCTCTGATCTCAGTAGAGATGATTGATGCAGTAGACATTTGAGATTTTGACTTCCTATCGTTCCCCCTTCATGATAGCACACAATTTCTTTTGGGATGATTAATCTCCTCCATGAGTGTTTTTGGTGGAAATGTTATTTCTGGTACCTGCTTTCTACCACAGAAGCTGAAGGGTCTGGACTTTTTCTCTCCCCATCTTCTAGGTACCTAGACTTGACCAATCTGTTACTTTGTGGGTAGGTGGGGGTCTTTGAACGCTGAACATGTGGCACTTGGACCATTCACCATAGCAGGGCTGGGCTGCTCAGACTTGCTCTATGCTGATGCCTGCAGAGTCCACCTCCCAGCCCTATGGAGTGTCTGTGCTTTCCTTCCATTCTCAAGCCCCCCATCATTTTTGCCAGCCCTATTCTACCTTTCTAAATGGTTTCCTTTTGCTAAAGCTATCCAGAGCTTATTTCTCTTATTTGTAACTGAGGATCATAATTATGCTTTTCATAATTGGTAAAGGTCACCTGATCACTTTATAGCAGTGTTGTGGTTTAATAAAAAGAAAAGAAAAGAAAAGAAAAAAGTGTTAGAAGGAGTGGAAACTTATAGTCCTAATGGCTAGGATGTGGTAGTAGTCAGACAAGTTACTGGAATTGATTCTTTGATCCAGTCAGCATGATGTCTTAGAAAGAGTCAGGAGACTTGTACTTGAATTCTTTTTATGCAATTAAGTAGCTGTGTAGCCCTGAGCAAAGCCCTTTGCATCCAAAGTTCTTGATTTTCTTACCCACGAAATAAGAGACCAGGACTGGAAAAGCTCTAACTTTTCTTTCATTTAAAAGGCCTATGATTCTAAGCATTGCCTGAAGATAAACTCTGTACTGTGTGTGCAAGGCCACTGAGTTGGCTACTGAAGTCTTAAGTCCCCTGGGAACTTACAGTTTTAGTGTGAAGATATCATATAAATTATATGAAGCTGGTACATGATATTTCAAGGTAGAATATAAAAATATGTATTAGGCTGGTCCCAAGGTAGGGAGTTACCTCAGTTGATTTTTCACAGTCAGTTATGGATCAAATTCCTTGTTCAACTTTCTCCCCTTCTCACTACTGCACTTGACTAGTCTTAAAAAAGTATCCAACTGTGGTGCTGGATGCATGCACTGTAGACATTCTGAGCTGGAATCATTGAGAAGGGCCTGAGAGGAGAGGGTGGTCTTTGAATTACGACCGGGGGCCAAGTCATATGTGTGGCTGATATAAAGGAATAAAGCATCCCAATCTGGGAGGTATGTGGCTGTGCATCAAGAATATTTCATGCCGAAATCAGCTCATTTTACTCTATTTTATTTTTTTGCCTTAGTGGTGATAATGTTGGGGCCATATTGTGAAGTTTTTGATGACAGAATGAGAAATTTGAGCTTTTTCTTATAGCCAGTAGGGAGCCAATGGCTTCCTCTTCTAAAGCCAGAAAACAGCATGGATGGGTTTGTATTTTTGGAAGATCAATTTAGCACTTCTACTAAATGAATTGGATCTTGGAGAAACTAGGGGCAGAGATACCAGCTGGAAGTGTGTTGTGATGGCCCATGTACAAGGAAATGCAGCTCTAGGATGGGGCCGAAAACGAAAAGATGGCCCATGTGAAGAAGAATCAATGGAATGTGTGAGCTGAAGATAAAGGATAAACATAGAAGACAATTAGAATAGATATAAATTCCTATTGATTGGAACATCCCCTTAAAATATAAACAATCAGGTCACTCCTCTACTCAATACATCAATAGCTTCCCATAATATTAGAATTAAACTCAACTTCACAGTGGCCCATAAGAAGCAACATGGGGCTCCTGGCTGCCTCTCTGACCTTGTTTCTAGCACCCAGGCTCCCTGTGGCTCATTTACACGGGTAACATGGGAGCCTTCTTATCCAAGGACCTTTGCCCTTGCTTTCTGTGTGTTCTCTTTGCCTGAATTGCTCTTCTCCAGTTGTTCATGTGGCATTGCTGTTTCACACATACAGGCCTCACTTAGAAGTCATTTCTTCAGAGAGGAATTCCCTGATCAACCTCTGTTAACTGACAGCATCTGTCCCTGTCTATCCCCTTAGGCTGCTTATTTATAGCTGTACCTATGACAATGCAGCCCATATACATTTGCTTATTATCTCTTAAGCCAGTACAGTGAGGAAGGCTTTGCTTGTTTTCCACTACGGTCAGGTACTTTGTAGGTGCTCAGTAAATATGTGGGAATGAATTACTGATTTCTTAATTGCTAGGTGCCAATTAAGTTATCCAAGAAAACAAGAAAATTTGAGGACAGAAAATCCTAATGTTGGTTTTGGTCTTGTGACTGTGAAATGAGATTTTGGTGCCCAGCAGTATAAAGATTTTTCTGTTATTTTGAAAAGGACTCTTCAACAAATTACTTCCCCACCTCGATAAATAAATAAATAAATCCCTTTAAACATATGTTGATGCTTACAGTAGAAAAAGCACAATGATTTGATTCTAATCAGAATTAAGAACTTTCAAATAATTTGTTAAATTTATTTTTAGTGTTGCTCAGAGCTTCTAAACAGAGGGTTAATTTGAACTAAAGGAGATAAAGGTGAGGCATGTTAATTGAATGTCATATCTGTCCATTTTAATATAAAAACCAATGTCTAAAGTATAGTTATAAAGAATGTGATTTGCCTAACTTACAGGCCAGACTGTGTTCCCCCATGCTGACACCACCTCCACCCCTTCAGTTTCTTGGCAACCTTGTACTCTGAAAGGGCCAATTCACTCATCTTTCTGGAGACATTTATGTCATCAAAACTCCCTTACTGTCATGGCAGCAAACAGCACATATATTTCCTTATCACTTAAAATACAAACATATAGAACATCCTCCTGTCAATTTGCAGCATTTAAGTAACAGTCATAGGTACTTGGCATCCGCAGAAGTAAGAGTGGATCTCTTGCTATATTAGTCCAACATAATCAAGTAAAAACAACCTGGCAATGGGTAAAACTCATGAAATTGTGTTGGGAAAAACAAGTTAGAGCAAAGCCCCTCAGGGTGAACAAGATGGTCTCCAGTCACTGCAAGTTGTTTTAATCCCTCAGGCCAATGTTGGGCCTGGTGGAACCAGAGACGTGGCTTCTGTGTTTCCTTCACTATCTTGAAGCTGCCAAACACTGCATTTAGGAAAATTGGAAGTGAGGGCTGAGGCTGCATGGAAGAGTTGTGTGTTTGGGGTTTGGTGGGAATTAGAAACCCTAGTCATGTGTCAAGAAGATTCTCAATGAATCAGATGGATTGCCTGTTTAGACCCATTCAGAATCCCACGGATGCATAAACTGGGCTGAAAAAATGTAACTCTAGTCCAGGGGTAATATGAAAATAGAGCGAGAGTCAAGTCCTTAATTTGGAGGGTTTCTATTTTCATTTGAAAAACTTAAGTTCGTTATTTTAACATATTCTTAACATCTTCCAAATTAGCCTTCAGTGTACTCTGCCTAGTCTCAATGGAAAAGCTTTGCTGGAGCTTGAGAGAATGCATTCTCTGTGGGGTGCTGGGCAATTACATTCCAAATAACAGCAGGGTTCTTAGTAGGGAAGGCGATCCTATTACTGCTGCTGGAGGATGTGGCCAGTCATGGCAGCAGGGGAGGAGGCAGTGGGGGAGAGATGGAAGGAGGAAAGGGAAGTCACTTTTACATCCCGCCGAAATATAATTCCATGAGAGTATTTGAAAGATGAATTTCTTTTGAAGTATAAACAAATGCTTGTTAGGCTATAAGCATTTACCTTTAAATATATGACCTAAACTGGTACTATTGGAGGTATCAGACTGCAGTGTGGAGTGGTAGGGAGATGTTTGCTTCTTCTAGACATTGGTTTTATTCTGCAGTTGTTTATGGGGCACATTCATGTTGCCAGGTCCAGAGTTTATTAAAATTTTGTTATAGGAGATGGAGCTTCAGGCTGGGAGGCCGTGGGTTCTTGTCCCAGAATTTCCATAAACAACTGCGTGGCATTGTGTAGCTGTCTTACATCTCTGAGCCTTAGTTTGCGCATTTGCATTAAGCCAGGGCTGGTGGGGAGGGGAGATTTTCAACCTTTTATGAGTGATGGATCCTAATAAGAATGTGATAAAGTCGTGGATTCCTCTTCCTAATGTGTATGTTCGTACGAGCATAGGCAGACAGGTGAAAGGTGGTTCACAGGTCCCTAAAGCCTACCTAGTAAGACCCTGGGGATCATTCTGCTCCCTTCCAAAATGACTGTGGCATCAAAAACAAATGACATAGTTGAACCCAAAACAGTTTTATTAATTGTTTATTTGTAACCTGCTGTCTTACAATTGCACTCCCTACTAGATCTTCTTTTTATTATTAGTGAGACTGATTATTTGGTGAATCAGGCAGAAAGGAACGATTCTCAATTACCTGAGGGTCCCAGGGGGCTGATTTCTAGGGAAGCTCATTACATATACAATAGGTATGTTACAAAAATAATTAAATGAAGGGCGGCGTGCTGGTCTTTTGAGCTACAATGTTGTGCTCTCTTCGACCTAACTATTGGCTAATATCTGCCTTAGCTGGAATTGTCTTGTTTACACATTTTCTAACAAGTTAATTGTTTAGCAAAGTGTTTACACATTGATTATAGATTGATTAATGGCCATTGACAAACACATTGCTCTTGAATTTCACTCAATCAGCATTTTCATAGGCTTTACCCCTTGTGGTGAAAGGATGATGATTTACGTAAAAAACTAACCATTAACCCTAGAATTGGAATACAAACAAAAGATAATTGGAAATCTTGCCAATTTAACTCTTAGTATAAGAAATAGGATCCAGGGGTTAGGAGTCATGTGGATTTGAGTTCAAGTCTCAGCTCTGCTTCTTTCCAGATCTGTGACCTTGGGTAACTCTCTAAGCCTGCTTTCTTCATCTGTAGAGTGAGATAACAACAGTATACAACTCAGAGCATTGTGGTGAGGATTAAATGAGATAATGCCTCAAAGGGCTTATCATAGTGCTTGTCAAATGCTAGTTACTATTACCTTTATTATTTTTATTATTATATCTGCAATAATAAAAAACACATTGACACATCAAAATTATTCAGCAAACAATTACTCACTACCTGTTACAGGTTATGCTCCAAAGACACTGTGGATATTACACTATTTCTGCCCTTAAGGACACATACTGAACTGAAATGATTTGCTGGCATATGATCTCCTCTGCATGACAGTGAGGCCCTTGAGGGCAAGCACTGTGTCTTATTTAGTTTTCACTTTTAGTTTAATGAGCAACTCTGAAACAAAGGGCTGCTCTTGCCAGTCACTGTAAGCTACCTCCAGAGTAATGTCCAAGCTTCCACCCAGCCCTTCATGAGTGGTCTCTGCCTATCTCTCTGCCATCTCTGTTCTCCTTTGTATATTAAGCTCCCTCCAAACTACTCGGTTATAGACTCCTGAATCCAATAATCTGTTCCATATCTCCATGACTTGGTACCTGTGGTTTCCTTGGTTTGTAATGTCAATAACTTTTCTCCCTTTATTAGTCAGTGAGTGGTTGAGTGGTCTGATATTTATTGTGCAACTACTGTGTCTTATGGGTTGAATTATGTGCACCAGAAAGATATGTTGAAGGGCTAACTTCTGGCACCTAAGAATGTAACCTCATTTGAAAATAGGGTCTTGACAGAGATAATCAACTTAAAATGAGGTCATTCGGGTGACCTCTAATCCACTATGACTGATGTCTTTATGAAAGGGGAAATTTGGACACAGAGACAGGAAGGCAGAGAGAGAAGATGATGTAAAGATTCAGGGAGAATGCCAGTGAAGATGAAGGATTGGAGTGATGCTTCTACCAGCCGAGGAACACCTGAGGCACCCAGCAGCTGGGACAATACAAGGAATGATTCTCCAATAGGCTGGAGTCACCATGACCCTGCCAGCACCTTGGTTTTGAGCTTCTAGCCCCTAGAACTGTGAGACAATCAATTTCTTTCTCTTTTTTTTCATCTTTCTTTCTTTCTCCTTTCATTTTCTTTCTTTCTTTCTTTCTTTCTTTCTTTCTTTCTTTCTTTCTTTCTTTCTTTCATTCATTTCTTTTTTTTCTCTCTTTTTTTATTTCTTTTTTTAACACATGGTCTCACTCTTTTGCTCAGGCTGGAGTACAGTGGCATGATCTCAGCTCACTGCAACCTCTGCCCCTGGGCTCAAGTGATCCTCCCACCTCAGTCTCCTGACTAGCTGAGACTATAGGTGCTTGCCAGCACACCCAGCTAATTTTTGTATTTTTTGTTTTTGTAGAGACAGGGTTTTGCCATGTTGCCCAAGCTGGTCTTGAACTCCTGAGCTCAAGTGATCCACCTGCCTTTGGCCTCCAAACTACCAGGATTGCAGACATGAGCCACCACGCCCGGCCAATTTCTGTTGTTTTAAGCCACTCAGTTTGTTATACTTCATTATGGAAGCCCGAGGAAACTATTATATGCCATATACTAGAACCAGGTAAAAATGCAGAACCATACACTTAAAATTATCCTCTAGATTTGTATTAGGTTGGTGAAAAAGTAATCGCAGTTTTTGCTATTACTTGTAATGGGAAAAAGTGCAATGACTTTTGCACCAACCGAATACCTCTCTTCTCTTATGTGTGAATTAGGGATGATGGCATACAACTTCTTTGCTTCTGTCAAGGGGCTGTGCATATATTGGGCACACAGCACGTACTAATGTATGGAGAAGCAACATTGGGCTGTGAAACAAGCTCTGATTAGAAGCTACTAGTAGCTAAAAAGCTGAGTATTTCTAGTTCCCAGTTTTTAATCCGTCAAAAAAAATGGCTGGGCCATATGGTTTCTTCCAGATCCGTTTTGAATAAAACATTCTATGATCCCATGTTCTGGGTCAAGCATTTTGAAGTAGTATAGTTTTCTTTTTAACATTTTATGTTGAAGTAATTGTATATTCACAGGTAGTTGTAAGAAATGATAGACAGAGGTCCTGTGATCCTTTTACCCAGTTTCTCTAAATAGTAACATCTTGCAGAGTTGTAGTCATTGTGCAGTTTTTAATATAAGCTGTACTTCTTGGAATGAAATGCTGAAGACATTTTTGACAGGCAGTTATGTTTACCTATGAGGCTTAAACAAGATATGCAAACCTGGCCTCTGATCACCTCTATGATAAAATCCTTGGCCTCTTTGCTTTATCGACCATTTCACCCATTGGCCTTTGTCCCACTTAATTTGGCTTAGATCAGGGTGACTTTAAGAAGGAAGGTATTTGTCACTTTTTTGCCATTTTCTAGAAAAATGTGCCTGACGACCAAGGTACATATTCTCATGATGGTCTGCTGCCTTTATAATATTAACATAATGATAATATTAACAGAAAAAAATTAGGATTTTTTAAAACTCATGGTATATGTCAGGCTAGCTTTAGGCTAAGTGCTCGAGAATCATTATCTTATTAATCCTTAAGCTGGACACATGGCCCATGACTATAGTCCCAGAACTTTGGGAGGTGGAGGCAGGAGGATTGCTTGAGCCCAGAGGCCTGAGGTGGCACAGTGAGGCGTGTTCACACCACTACACTCCAGCCTGGGTGACACAGTGAGACCATGTCTCAAAAAAAAAAAAAAAAAAAAAATCAGTCCTATAAGGGAGGTACTATTATTATATCCATTTTACAGATGTGAAAACTGAGGCCCAGGGTTCTAATGAATGACTATAACTTGGATTAGAACATGGATCTATCTGACTCCAGAATGTGACTTAAACTGCCATGCCACAGTGACAATGGGTAAAAGTTAACTCATTCACAATCATTATCATTTAATTAAGTTTTCAAGCTGACTCCAAGATATTTCATTAAGTTCTGCCCTTTATAGACAACTTTTGCATTGTGATCGCACAGGCACAGTGGTACTTCTTTCCTGCCAATGCCCTCAGTGAGGAGCAGACAAAAGCCCCTCCTGGTTAGATACAAGACTTTGAACTCTGCAGTTAATCCTGGGGGTGAGGGAAGGGAAGAAGGGAAGGGGTGAGTGAATAGTATTGGCAACCTCATTCCTCTCTTCACCTTGGACTTGGATCTGATTCACAGTGTTACTTCCCTTTTCAGAATGGGAAGAAAGTTTCCATCTGACTTCACTCTCGCTGGTATTCTATCATGCCAAGCAAGGGGCCGTTTCCTTCAAAGGTCATACAAAGGAACCCCAAAACGTGTGCAGTAGGCTTGTGTCTAAATTATTTATTTGGTTTGTGCTATCTAGTGTTAATGACCTTGCTTGTTAAAAACACCATAAAATGACTCATAGGGTGGTGTGCTGTTAAGGCTCGACTCATGCTAGTTACTTTTATTTTATTTATCAACATGGTTCAGAACTGGGGCAAAAGTCAACCCACTTTAAAATGGTTGTGTTTGTTTTCCTCTTGACATTTACATTTTTAAACCTTTATTCATTTGCTCCAGTGTAATTCACAGACCTGTCCCTCTTCTTTGACCTTCTTGATAACTTTTATTTGGTCTTTTGTAATAATTTCTTATTATTTAGCCTGGTCATATTTATGTACATTACATATGTAACATTTCTGTGTATCTTATCCTCATGGCTCTAAAAGAAACTATAATGACCAGGTTCTGTTCCACAGTCCATGTCCAACATAGCTTTAATTTAAAACACAAATGATGAGGTGTCAGAATGTATCATCTGGGCCAAAGTGGCGTTACCAGTACCCTCTGTGGACTCTTTGGGGAGATCTCCACCATGTCTTTTCCTGTGTTCCTCATTTCCATGGATGAAAGGAACCCCAAGATAGAAGAAGGTTATCTCTGAAGTCTAATGCATGAAGAAT
Source organism: Hylobates moloch (assembly GCF_009828535.3). NCBI lineage: Eukaryota > Metazoa > Chordata > Mammalia > Primates > Hylobatidae > Hylobates > Hylobates moloch. The sequence goes on from NW_026652299.1 coordinate 4,382,651, forward strand.
CAGCAGCCACTAACTCTGCAGTATGAACTGATTAATGCTTAACTAGCATGGCCTAGCTGCCTTGGAGGAAGTGAGACACAGGGGAGGTACGGAAGTGGCAAGGCTGGGGCATAGGTGTTATTGTGAGCAGCTTGCGGAAATGCCTGATACCATAGGCACAGGAGAAGGAGAAACAGAGAAAAAGGGAATCAAAGGCCTCCCACCTCACCTCTCCATCCTGCCAAGAGTGGGAGCTAGCCCCAACAGCCCAACGTGAATATCTCCTCAGCTACCTCTCAGCTTAATTTTTTCATCCTAAATGACTCCATTACTATAATATTCTTGGAATTTGACACCTTGCTTCACAATGCATCTATGGGAAAAAAAAATCTGTGTTAACAGAGGCATATCTACTGCTTGGATAGCTGAGACTGGGTCTGGAATTATTCAGAGCCAATCACTTCCTTATTCAACTGCAGAGTAAAGGCAAGTCCGCCCTTGAAGTCTTGTTTTGTTTTGTACCTGCACCAGGGAAAACAGGATGGTTGGTTTGAACTGTATTTCGAAAGGTACAGAGGACTGTATTAGCAAACTCAGGTATCTCCTTAGGATTGTGCTGTAAGCATTCATTACAATTAACTCTTCTGTCAAACATGTAAAATACTCATTTTGCCTATGGAAAACATAACATTAATTTGTTAAAGTGTTAAAGTAAGACAGATGCTCCGTTTGTAAATATTAAAGAAAAACCCCAGATCAGGTCTGGAGTTGAATCTAGTTCTATTTGATAACCTACAGCTCTTATCTGGAGAAAAGATTCAGCAAAGAAATAATTAGAAGAGACCTTTCCCCCAAAATATCAGTACTGCTTTCTCGATTATGACAGACACAAGATAATTTCCACAGTGCAATGCATAAAGCTTACTAATGGTTATTTACTTAGTTGTGCAAAATACAAAAGGCTCAGGTTAAAGCAATGGTGATGAGTCATTTATGAGATATTATCTACTGAGATGGATTGGGTCCATCTGTCATAGCTGGAAAGTTTTTTGTTGTTGTTTATATATAACTTCATTTAATTTTGTTTACAGTGTTCAAAATGAAAGAAGAATTAGGACAGATAAGGAAGGGATTTTTCAACCCACAGATAACTGACAGATAAGGAATTAGAAGTTTCCATATAAAAGTCAAGTGCTATCTGTGCATCCTGGAGAAAGCATAAAGTCATAAAGCTCTAAAGAGCAGTATCACACAGTGCAAGTCCTGTTGTGGTCCATTGATGTTCCAACGGATGCAAAGTCTGTCTTCTTTCGTTTTTCCATTCATCCCATCTGGGAGTTGTTATTTTCTCCCCTTAGAGGAGACCCAGGGCTGTTGCACGGGATACACTGTGGGAACTGGACATTCTGAGAATCATGGAAGTAAAAACGGTTCCTGTGTCCAACGTTAAATCCACAAAATTAGACTACCGTTGGGGCTGCCCACCATCAGGTTCCAACTGACTTTTGGATTGAGGCTCAGAGTGTCTGCTTAGAGAGCAAGCTGGTTACTGCAGGATATCCCTCTGATTTTCAATGCAAGAGGGAATGTGCCTGAGAGAGTGGGAACCTGCTGGCACACATGGACTGGTACAGGTTGGTACTAGAGTCTGAAGGTACGAAAGGTTGAAGCATCATATGTTTGTTCTCATTTGAATCCCCTTAAACTTTCAGTATCTCTTCAAATAATTTGTCATTATTAAAGTCAGAGGCCTTCTCATATTTCTCTTTATTCTCTGTGAGTTTGGCTGGATATGTAATAAATTCTCCATCAATATTAGCCAGTTCTGTTTTTTAAAGTGGCAATTTAAATTAGCTTTTTCCTAAAAATTTCATTGTAGAATGTCTGGAAGAAGTTATTTATTGGGTACTTTTTGAGATTTGCTTGGTTGATTAGCAAACAGTGGGGCCGAGGCATGTCCAGTCTTCTCTCTGTATCTTGTCCACGGCTATTGCTGATTATATGGAAGTGAAAGAGGGAGTATGACTAGCTTATAGCAAATAGCCTTCAGTGTGCGTTGAGCTATTTCTTCTTCACATTTAGGAGATTAAACAATGGGTACCTGGTATGTGGATAGCCCTTAGGAACCACATAGGGAGTGACAAAGAGATCAGAAGTTATGGGCACCACCTTTTACAGAAGGAAAACACAACGGACTGCTGTATGTTTCAGATTAATACAGAGGCACATGCAATTTTTCCATCAGCAACGGAGGAGAAACAGACATATGTCCTGAGGAATTGGGGAATGATAACAGCTCAAGCCAGGGTTTCAAAAGGAATGACTACCTCACAGGGGTCTGAGTGCTAGTGCTGCTGGAGCCAAATGAGAGCAGTGAGAATGCTCTCGCTCTCTGTCAAGAGGTAGGGATGTGATTTCATGATATTCCAGGTGGGAGGAAAGGCATATGGTAAAGGTGTCAAGAAAGTAGGGTACAGAGGATAAGAAGTTTGAGTCTGCAGGAGCAGAAATGAGGAAGAAAAGCGTATGGAGTCAGGGGATAATTTTAACGAGGAGACGGGGCGATGAGACAGCTGTTTTAATGTGCAAAGGTCAGATGGCTTTATCATAACTCCAAAATTGCAGATTAGCAAAGGAATCTAAATCCGAAACCACCTCGCAACTCCTTTTGGTTTTGGAATGGGATTGTAAAACTTGAGCCCTTGAACAGTTGTAGCTGTGTTTTAAATTTTTTAAGTAAGAGAGAAATTTGACCTCAGTATCAGGCCTAGGAATGATGAATATTTAAAACTTTGTCTCTCCATTTTCTGCTGGGTGGGCTGCACTCAGAGGTCTTGCCACATTCCCCTCCGTGGTAGATATACATGAGGATGCAGGGGAGAAAATGATGCCTTGTGACGTTAAATAAAAAGTAAAAGGCTTTTCTTCTGAATATTGATAGGTCTAAGCAGATTGAAAAGACACAGTCTTTACCACAAGCATCTTGTCCTGAGAAATACACAGGCATCACTATAATTAGTGGTAGAAAGTGACCCACATTCCATGAAAAGTAGTGAGGGAATCCTGAAGTCAGGCAAATGCCTTGTAAGAAAATGAACCTGAAAAACGTATTTCTAAAACCAAGGTTCAAGTCCCCACTTGGATAGTTGAAAAGCACTGTTTTGGGAGACCACTGGAAGAAATTTGGAATGGGCACTTCACAATATTCTGAAACTCTCTATTCCTACAAGATCAACCACTTGGTAAGAAGAGGGGTTTTATATGAGCCTCTCATGAAGGGAGACATCTATTATGGAAAGGGAGATTTCCAGTTTGGGCCACTTAAAAACTCAACAAAGAGTGAGGCATATTAATAAGAAATAATGAGGCATTTTGGGTTCTCTGGAACTGTGAGTTTTTGAGGAATGAGTTATTTGTCTTTTGATGGTGGTAGTGTGGGCAGTGAGGTGTGTTCCATCCAGCTTTTACGTAGAACTTGTTTGGGGGAATAAGGATTTAGATATTTATTTTGGGGAAAATAGTATATGTATATCCTGTGAAGGTTAAAGAAGAAGGCTTTTTTTTTTGGCTGCTGTGATATTAATTATTGTGATGATAACTTTCTGTAGTGGGGGTGTGTCTCCTTTTCCATCTTTTAAAAAGCCCTCAGCTGTGCTGACAGAAAGATGTACAGGGCCACCTGTGGTGGCCATTTAGTGACGTCTTTACTCAAAAAATCCTTCCTCTGCCATAGTGCACCTGGGACCCACCATTAATGCCTTAGTCAATCTTTTGGATTGAGGCCTTGAAACCTATGTCAAATTACATGTGTTACCTGAAAGACTACATTAGTTAGGATGTATCCAGCTATAAGAATTAAAACCTATCTAACTGTGGCTTCAAGCAAATAATATTTATTGTTTATAAAGACTTGGAAGTTAGGCTACTTGATTCATGGTTCACCGGTTCAGAGTATCTATAAGGGCTTTCCCCATGTTTCTGAATTATCATCCTCATGATATTGGCTTTTATCTTCATAACAGTCATCTCATGATTGCAAAATAGTGGTCATGGCTTCAAGCCTTATGTCTTCATATCATGTCAAAGCCAGGAAACCAAGCAGTGAGAGCCAAAGGGATTTCCTCTTGGGGGTGGAAGTAATCACACACAAGGGAGACTGGGATGTTGGGTATATGAAAAAAGAAAACGACCCAGTACAATCACAATTCATTCCCCAAACTGGAATCCTGTCATCAGGAAGAAGGGAGAATGGCTGTTGGATACGTCTCTGTGAGAAGGATGTGTTCTCCTCTGTCATTCATGGGCAGAATTAGGAAATGGATAGGTGAGAATTATGAAATTCTGCCGATGTTTCTGAAGGACCTGGGACATCATGCTACAGGAATGAGAGGACATTTGGACGGGGAAGAGAGAGAAGCAGGAACTGAGATTGAAGAGGTTGAATTCAGTGTTTTTAAAGGTCCCTTCTTGTTCTCACACTGTGGTTTGAAAAAGTGGAGAGGCACCAAATATTTATTTTCGACTTTCTCGTTTAGTCAGTGCCTTGTTGTGGATATTAATCTGTGGTCTCTACAGTTATTTAGGAATAATTGGTAGAGGTTCCTTCTTGACAGCTCATTTTGGGCCCCTGTTTCCAGGAGCCGTGAGGGTATATCCTGAGAAGAACATATTCCTCGTATTTTATTGATATCTTGGCAGTCATGAAAGCAAGAAAGTATAGTTTCAGGCTGTCTATAGTAAAACATGGGGCTTCAGGTTTCACTGGGTCAGGGAGTCTAGGTTCCAGCCAGCAGCTATGCCCTGAAGACCTTCCCCTGTGGTAGGGAGACAGTCCGACTTCAGGGTGCCCATCCATTCCACCTAATTTCTATTTACGACAACCAAATCTCATGCAAAGAAATGTAGGTCAAGGGCAGGTCATCTTCTCTGTTTGTTTCTTTATCTAGTCAGTGGGAAATCTTGCTGTAATTACTCCAAAAGGTTGTTGTGAGAAGAAAATGAGATAATGTATGAGACGGTTCCTTTGAGAAGCTGTGTGGATGTGGATGGCATAATTATCATCTCGCTGCTGCTGACTCAGAGTCCACAGAACTGGACCGCGATGGGTCTGAGGTGCCACTGTCTACTAGCGTAATTTAAATGCTCACCTCTGTTTTGTTTACTCTTAGCTTTCATTTCTTTTTTCCATTTTGGCCTCAAATGTTTCCCTCTGCCTCCAGGATTTTGGGCACTGGAAAAAAATTTGGACAATCTAGATTCATTTCTGATTTTTTTCAAAAGGACGCTTTTTGTTGGCATCTATTAGCAGTTTCATCTACAGCCATGGGAAAGAATCATTGATATTATCTCATGGGAAAGCATGGTCAGGAAGGTTAAATAATTATGAGATGTCAAAGAGTATGATCTTACAGGTGAAGGAGTAATATCCTAGCAAAGATAATTTTGTTATATAAAACATATGTAAATTTTAAAAATTGCCCCCTAGCAAAGCTAGCAGAGAGCTGGAAAGGAAATAAGCATATGTGTGATGGTATGTGTGAATGTATGCATTGGAAAGGCCATTGGAAAAGGGCATGCCGAGTGCTTAATAATATGAGAGAAATCAAGCAAACTGTGCCACATCCACTTAATAGAAGATTATGCAGCTTTTAAAGATGATATTTATAAAGATTATTTAGCAAAATGGAAAATGCTTATTTTGTAATGTTAAATGAAAAAAGTAAGATGTGAAATTTTATAAATGCTTTAATCACAACTATGTTAAGTATGCATCAGAAATACTGCAAAGCAATATATCAACATTCTAATAGTGTGATTGTATTATGGATACTTTTTGTTTCCTTTTTCACAGCATAGTTTTATTACACTTATCATAAATGGTTTTTAGTTAATTTTACAGATTTTTTTTTTAAAAGAAAAGACAATGCTACTAAACAGCAGGTGTTTCATTCAGGGTTCCGCAGAAAACAGATGGCATACTAAAACTGAGATCATTTGAGGAGGGTTTAATGAAGCAACTGTGTTCAAAGGTAGAAGCAAGTTAGTGATGCGACCTGGGGCTGGAAACATGGGGGTCTGGAACTCTACAGGACAGCCCCTGGAGAGTGCTGTCATGAGAGAAATTATGATACTTGGTTAAGGAATGAAGGTGGCAGAGAGAGGTGATACCACAAGGAGGAGCCAAGGGGATAAATATTCCAACCTCTGTCTTCTGTCTCTCTGTTGTCCTACCAGGTGTCTCATTAGCCAAACCCAGTCAGCCAGAGGGTGGTCATGACGCTGTCCCTGCAGGTCTCCCAGGACAGAGAGGTGGGTGGAGAAAGGTGGAGTCTGTTTTAGGACAAGTAAACTGAAGCTATGTGGAATAGCAGGACACACAGGAGAATGGCTTGTCCTACTAGCCTGCTAAATGGTCATAGGGCTGGCCTCAAAATTCATTTGCTAACCCCATTCCCCTCAAACAGATGACCATAACAGCCTTCTGGGCTAGAATCTCTGGACTGGTATCCCATAGACAGAGCCATTTGTGAACCAGTTCTGGGACCTCTGATATCTATGAAGCACACTCAAGAATTGGACACAGGAAGTAAGCGTGGCTTGGTTCCATTAGAAAAACAGGACAATTGCCTCCTAGAAGGCAAGAAGTGGAATGGAATGCTGTAAAACCCAAGGGAAAAGGAAATTTTGGGGAGGTGGATGTTCGATGGTCAGGAATGTTAAATATGGTAAGGGCCAAGTGGGATGAGGGCTGAAAATAAGTCGCATATGACAATCTCCCCATCTATTTTTAAATAGAGGATGCAGGGTGAATAGGTCTAATATACTTTTTGGGTAGATTTGCTTTTTGTTTTTATCCTGAGCCTAAATTTTGAACTCCACAGATGCTAATTAAAATTTTATTATTTTTATTTTGGATATAGTCTTGAATTTCGATCACAACCTTGTTTTCTTTCAGCCTCCTTTGGCATTTTTGCCTTGAAAGGGTTGTCTTTGATTGAGCTTGATAAGTTACATGTTGGCTTTGTGAATGTGTCTATTGTTTAAGGTTACATATTTTGGTTTTGGTGTTTATAAGGGAATGAGACCCAAGCTGCTGAGAATCATTCCATTCACATATGTAGACAGGAAACAGCATGTATATTAACAAACTGAGGGGAATAGGAGTTATATCTCATACTCTGAAACATTTGACTTTGGAGTTATCAGGCATTAAGCTGTTACCGTATTAGAGAGCAGTAAAAAGGCAAATTTAGGAAATTCCTAAAAAGATGATTTCTTCTATGATCTGATGATGGTACAGTAAATTCTTAGTTTCAGAGTATAGATGCCATTTCAAGTTAAGTATATGCAATTTAAATTAAAGATGCTCAGATGTTAGCTGGCTGCCACAGCATATTGGCAACAGCATGTGTTTGAACTAGAGCAGATAATTCAAATGGCTCGTTATCCACTTACATTCTAATCATCTGTGAGGTGGCTTCTCTCTGGGCAGGCTCAGCATGCTCTCAGGGGAGATTTTACAGCTTCTGAACTTCTGACTGCTGTGACTCAGCCCATCCTACCCAGTTTCTGGACTGCTGTAGCTATCTCTCTTTATGGGCAAAGCCCAACTTTTCTTTGGGTTTTAATTCTCATGTTTGCAGGAAGCGGCTCCTGAGCCCATTTCCTGGCTGTTTCAGTTACTAGCGCTGCATAACAAATCATCCCCAAATTTAATGACCTAAGACAATAACAAGCATTTTATTGTCTGTCATTGTTCTGAGGGTTGATTGGATCCATTCAGATGGTTCTCTTTTACAGTGTCTCATATAATTGGAGTCAGAATGTGGCTGGAGCTGGAGTTATCCTGAAGGCTTCCTTGTTTGTATGGCTGGTAGTTGAAGCTAGCTGTCAGCTGAGACCTTGGCTAAGGTTATGGGCCAGAACACCTATATGTGGCATCTGTATGTCCCTGCTTGGCTTCCTCAGCCTGGTTTCAAATGTAAATGTCCTAGATACCCCAGACAGAAGTAGTATCACCCTTATGACCTAGCCTTGGGAGTTACACAGTCTCACTTTTATTGTAGTCTCAGGCCTGCCTAGATTTAAGGGGAGGAAACACAGGCTCACTTTTTGATGGGAAGAGCAGCAGTGTCATATTATTAGAAGAACATGTGGAATGGGGGATCATGTTGTACCATCTTGGAAAATACAATCTGCCTTACTGGAGATTTTTCTATAGACATATCCCTAGGTAAGTCTGTGAAGCTGCAAAGCCACTTTTCCATTTTAGATGCCTCTTTGCTTTTAGCAAGCTTTTCCTCTTAGCTTGTAGGTTTCCCTGGGGAGCCAAGATTTCATCTTGCCCTGGGCCTGCAACTTGGTACACTTAAGCAATGATCTGTGATCAAGACCTTTCCTCTGGGTATTGCCTCACCAAAACTTGCCTTTTCTTGGCATTGAGGGCCCAAGATCCACTCTCTCTTTCTTATAAATGGCCGAAATGTGGCTACCTATCCAAAGGAGCTATGAGGGCTTATATTAGGTGGGCCAGCTAGCCTTGTGCAGAGCATCCTGACCTATTTTTATAATCCAGTAAACTTACATTATCATTGAGTTCTATTCCAAGCACTCTGCTGGGTGCTGGAAATACATACATGATCAAGATATGGATTTTACTCCAAAGGTGCTCACATGGAAATCAGTGGCCAGAATGCCCATAGTAACTACTGCTTCGAGTTAAACATTAACAGCAGGTGGTTAAGTGGAAACCAATGATATTTAGGAACTAACATGCTAAGCTGTTTTTAATTTGTTGACTTCTTTGTGTGAACCTGCTTATTCTATAAACCAGTAAACATCAAGACCCTGAGGAAATGGAATGTCATGTATAAGCTTTGACAGAAGAAAAGGGAGGTAAGAAAATGTCCTAACTTGGTGGAGGGAAAAATTAAATGAGCTGCTGGGAGAGCCACTGATACACTTTCTCTGCCATCTAGCTTTTTGGTACAGTTGAAAGACCACAGACCTTAGTGGTTAACTTCGTGGACTCTGGGGCCAGACAGCCTTGATTCTCATCTTTGCTCTGCTGCTTACTAATTATATAGACTTTGATAAGTTTCTTATTTTTTTATATGCCTCATTTTCATCATTTGTAAAGTGCGGATAATAAGAGTAAGTATCTCATAGATTTTCTCTGAACATTAGTCAAATGAAATACTGGCCAAATGCTTAGCCCAGTGCCCAGCACACAGAAGACTGTCTTCTATGCTTGTTAAATAAGCAAGTGGATTACTTTGTCTTAAATATTTTGTATTCTGTTGTCAAAGTAAGTAGAGAATTGATATATCCCTGGATTGGTGATGTCAGAAAGTGTTTGTTTTTTGTTTTGTTTTGTTTGTTTTTTTTTGTAGAATCACTTCCCTTCTGTCATCTGTTTACAGTACATCTCGGTATACCTCTTTATCACCTTGTGGTCATACATTTGGGGAATCTGATTCTTTTGTTTCTAGATTTCTCTTCTTGAATTTTCTTTAACATGATTGGGAAATAGTGAGGGGTGCAATAGGCTTTCTGTTCTGGGAACTCATCAATTTAATGTGATTCTATTTGACAGTTTTATATTCTTCTATTCTTCTACCTCTGCCAGTTAACCTATCTGCAAGGTGAAATTCTTGAACAAATTGTCTACCCAAAGCACTGCTCTGTAAAATAGATGATGTACCTGAAGTGGATGTGAGCTGTTGAGTCATATGAATGGTCAAGGTTGGAGAGGGCATTGGGTGTACCTATTTAAAAGAATAATATGAAAGAAAACTGGACAAAATGTTTAGGTGATCTTCTTTGTAGTGATATCTCAGAATTGTTTAGGACACTTCTGCTGTGCCTTCCCTTGGAAATGTGGATGATATTTTTGCCGTGAGAACTTAACCCTGCCCCCGCTTGGAACCTTGGAAAGATGGGAAGTCCATTTGCTTCTCATATTATAGAAGATCTACTTCCTTGAGGCCAGGGGAGACCTGTGATTCTCAGTCCGGATAGGGCATCAGAATCACCAGTGGGGCTTTCAAATATTTCACAGTGCTCACTAGTCCCTGAAATTCTGATGCATTAGGATTGGGGTGGGTCTAGGGCTTCTTATTCACGCATTTTTCTTCAAATACTGATCTGGATGTTCAGAGTCAGTGGAGTAGACACGTAAGGTAAAGAGCAATAATTAATCCATATTATATCATATCAGTACAAACACTGGCATCTTGCACATATCTGATTACATGATTATCATGCTGTAGATTTTGCAAGCTCTTTGAAAACATGCTTTTGGATATGGGGTTATTGCCATTTTCAGCCTGGAGTTTATGAGGCTGGAGACCTTGGAGATGACCAATGGAGGGTCATCTCTTCAGTAGCTAAATCATTATGACTTAGATTAAGAATGGTAGAAGTATTTTTTAGCATCATTACTGACTTGCAAGTGGACTGAAAGAATTAAAGATGCACAGAAAAACATCTTTACCCCTTAATTAAAAAGAAGCCCTTTTGGATCCAAGGAAATAGGAAAATAAAACTAACATCCTGGAAAGTATAATGGGAGAATGTTAAATGATGTCTGCCAAAATCTCTCCTTACGTTACTCCACTTGTGATGCCAAAGGCCAATTACAACTTGTTTTGTGGTAAGGGATGTGTCTGATTTAAACAATAGAAGATTATAGTAGAATGCTGAGAATTTTCACAATTAAAAAAAGCAATGTTTCCAGGTATTTGCAATGCAACAGAATTCTTCTCTCCAAAGGTTTAAACTTGTACAATGTTTAAATTTATACAATGCCGTCTTTGTTTCTTTTCTTCTTCTTTTCTCTCTGCGTCTTTCTCCTTGCCTCTCTGTCTCTGTCTCTCTCTCTTTTTAGTTCCCTGATTGGTTGCTAAATTCCTTTAAAGTTCTAAGCTGTATATCATTAAGGACTGATAGGAAAAAACAACATTGAAAATGGTTTTGATTCTGGTTAGAAAAATACCCCTGGAGAAGATATTTTACCAAATAATATTGCTGTTTTGCAGAAGATTCAGTTTTGTCTTTTGTCTGCTCAAGTTCTTGTGCACCTTTCCCAGTGCAAAAGGACGTAAATACACTTCTCTTAAGTATCATTCCTCCAAGGAGAATATGTTGGTTTAAACGAAGGAGGCAACTGTGGCTGAATTACATTTCTCGGCATCATTTGTGTGATACAAAGATGTTCCCTCCCATGTAGAGGATGTAAAGGAAGTGGCAGACTGTGTTTCCCTCTAGATCAGGCCAGCCAGGCTCTTACTGTATCCATGACGGTCTCCTTTCATGACTATACGAGGAATACCCCTTTCTTAGGATCCTATCCTAATCCCTGTGGCCTACTAAGATAAGAACATACCAAGTTGTCAAATTTCCCCAATTCTCTGGTTACTTCTTCTCCTGTGTTCCTTTCTGGGATTGAAGTTGGAATAGGGCTAAGAGTTATGTTTCTAATCTTTATCTAAATGGCTCTTGAGTGGTAGCCTGATTTTTCTCCCTAAACCACAAAATGAAATTACTTCTTAGTTGCTTTCTTCTTGTCTGCTGAACATAGTTCTAATGAAGTTCTCCAATAAACAATCAACAAAGAAGATTATAGTAGAATATAGTGTATATAGTGACCTCCTTCAGATGAATTACCCTCATTTTTCTTGCTCTTTATATTTCTCCAATATTATCATCTCCTTGAGAACTGGGACTGTGTCTTGCTCATTTTTGTGTAATATTCTATATAATGTTCAATAATATTTATTGTAATGGAAGTTTCACAAGGTTCCACAAGATCAGTTGCTTTTGGAATCCTGCTAATTCTGCCCGCCCTTCCTTCCTTCCTTCCTTCCTTCCTTCCTTCCTTCCTTCCTTCCTTCCTTCCTTCCTTCCTCTAAAGGTTTAACTGGCAGTTTACCTGGACCAATGTAGTTTAGATTCACCTTGAGAGCAGATCACCATCTGTGCCCTCTGAGCAAAAATTAGACCCAGATGAGGAAAGAGTTGATTCAAGTTGTTACTGGACAGGTAAAGCTTCAAATCATTTGCTAAGTCATTTCACAGCACATGAAAAATGTTTGCAGTTTTCTTTTCAACCTCCAACCTGACGCATGAGCCCACTTAAAGTCATTAGTGTATCACTGACACGCTCTTTTTCAAGCACTTTAAACTGTGATAATGTTCCAGTGGATGAAGTGGGAATTTGACTCATGGCTCATTAGTTGTCTTATTACAACTTGCATGTTATCATAATCTGCTTTTGCCAAGTGTGTTGTTTGACTTTTTGTCCCAGAATTCCTCTCATGTCCCACCATGTCACCGGTGGGATATGACAACTCTGCTGAATTTTGCTAAGAGGGTAAACAAACTTGCTCTCCCTACAGATGGGTCACGGGTCGGTACACAGGGTGCACAAAGCAGCCTAAGGTAGCTGAAGGATTTAGAAGAGGACATAATTGAAAACAAAAACAACTGGCTTTTAGTATTGTCTTGCTACTTTACTAATTGCTTAACTGTTATAATTCCTCCATGACTTTTCTTCCACATCTTTACTTCTCACAGAAAAGACAACCAGAAAACTTTTTTTTTTTTTTTTAAAGATGGACTGTGACATGTAGCACTGGAATTGTTGAGAGTAGCATTTCCGCCTAGATTTCTTGAATGTAAACTTCTTTTTCCGCTGGTTGAAGAACTGTTGATTTTTTCTGCTGTGGGATGTAAGCAAGGAGCATATTGCCCTGAAGGGAGACTTAGGTGATGAGCTAACTCGTTTCCCAGAATTCCGTAGACTGTATCATCATATCCCACTCTAAAATTCTCTCATCGTCTTCTTCAGAGGGAGAGGCTGGGGAGAGATGACTCTAGCCTAGGATGTGGATCGAGTCCCTGAGATTTATAATAATCAAAATATTAATGAAGTAGTCGATACAAATGCTGTTTGTGTAGAATGCCTAAGTAACCAGTTGTGTAATATATCAGGAAGAGATCCAGAGATGAGCAGAGGCAGAGCATAATAAATCAGGTCATTTGTTTTGCAATAATGGAATGATAATTGTGATAATTTCAGAAGTCACTATCATCCTGCAGCGTGAAAGAATCTTTTTGCTGGCTTCCCATTGTTTAAATATTCATGTGATGTCTATGAGTGACTTCCTGCTGAGAAAAATCTTTGCATATCTCCGGCTGGCACAAGAACTAGAAATTGTGCTTTGCTTTAGCCTGGGAAGGTTTTGCAGGAACCTGAGTGCTCTCATGGTTTAGGGGGAATGTTCCTCAAAGAACAATTCCTTCAGTGAAATAAAGGCCCATGTTGCTGAATTATTTTCCAAATGCCTTCTCCTAGCCAGCAGCTGTGTGAATTTATAGGCACTCACCTCTGCCCTTTTGCACTGAACGATTAGGCAGAGGCAAAAATAACCATGCTAGCTTGTAACACAGTTATGCTATAGAAATATAAACATAGCTAATGACCCCAGAGAAGAAAATCCACAGTTGCTGTCACCTGCGCTTGCCTTCCCTCCTTCCCTCCCGCAGCTCTCCACTTTCTGTTCTTGGTGTGGATGAATGGGGCTGTTTTAATTGAGCTATCTAAATTTGGCAGGCCATACATCCCACTGTCTCATATCCCAGGACTTAGGTCCACCTGTTGCCATTATCCCCCCAACTCACACAGTGGGAGGTAGACAACACATGCTTGCAAATTCCTTTTCAGTATAAAACCCTAAAAGAATGGCAGTGAAGCTTTTAGAATTACTTGAGTACTGCAATGAATATGGATGTGGGTTTTTGCAATGGGGGTCATTTTAGAATGAATAATATTGTATAATTGCTTTGAGTAAATTGTATCATCAGTATGTGTATTAGTTTGTATATAGATAGTGTGTATTAGAAGGTACTAGGATTGGTATTCTGAAGGTGTTTAGAGTTTTCACATTAGGCAAAATTCTCAAGTAACTGACTGGGGGGAAAATAGGAACGATAAAGAGGCAACAGCCCTTTTCTAAGAACTCAAGTGCTCTGTGTTCATTGTTTTGTTAATCCTCCTAATTCTTATCTAGCATTAGGAAAGAATCACAATTCTCTTTTAAGGAGAAAAAAAAAAACAGGGGCAGATGGAAGAAAAGTGCAAGCCCAGGATTTTACAAGAATTAAAGGTAGAGCCAGCATCTCTTTATCTCTGATAGAATTCTGACTGCCAACTGAGTTTCCTTCCTTTAAGAGTTAATGGCCTCTAATGGCGGTTTGATTTGGAGGTGATTATGCATCTAAACTACCTGATTAAAAAATACGTTTCCAAATGTGGCTGATTACCTATTTACATATTGCTAGGGTTTAGGTGAAATTGTGAAGTTTAGTTGGGTGGTGATTTTCTGAGAAACTGCTATGTGCTGAAGTGAATTCTGTTTTTAGCTTCATGATTAGATTGGGCATCAGTTAATGTTTAAATTGATAGTCATTTTTCCACTAAGTTAAAGGAACTGGTCCTGCATATATTCTTTCAATCAAGATAAAACGAATGACAGCATTTTCTGGGTTGCGGGGAGGCTGGTTGGTTGGCGCTGCGTGGGGGGGAGGGATCTGGTAAAATCATCAAGGCCAAGGTGAAATCCACAGCATTTATTTAGCACAGATCTATGGATTACAGTGAGCTGTACAATGACATTTGGATCCACTTAATAGACTGCCCTCTGGTATTTTAGAGACGAATGCCAGCCAATCACACCAGGGTGGGATAGTCCTAGAGAGGATCAAGACACTTAAAATGGCAAATAAATTGAATAACAATGCAGGAATGAAGTAACCTTACATATACAAAGAAGGGTTGCTAGGTAACAAGTGAGGGGGTGTCATGGCTTCAGATCAGAGAGGGCTGGTTAGAAAATAAAATGACATCCTCTCTTCTAATTAGTCCTCCTTCCCAATCACATGCATCAAGATAATCTTGTGGTTTGGGGCCTTAGCCTAGTTTGCAAAGCCCAGTGCTTTATTCTCTTTCTTTCACAGAGCCGTTTTCCTTTCTGTGCTTTAGGCTTGGTTCATTGGCTGCTGTTTCATCCTGGCTGACTATAGCAAAGCCAGTTAGCTACAAGGCACTGTGTTTGGTGGTGTCAACTCACCAGACCCAGTTCTCTAAGCAAATGTCTGCAATTTGATGAAAGACAAAGCAGGCATATTTGTCTGTATAGATAGAGAAGCAGAGCTAGCCATGCAGTTAAGTCCTTACAGAGAACTCGATGGATCAATTCTCTAAATTAGAGTTTTTTTAGCTGCACATAATTTTTAGATGAAAAAAGAAGATAATTCAATATGCAAATGTTAGTAAAAACAAACACTTCTATGTTATATTAAAAGAATTCTTAAAGCAATGGACCTGGGAATCACCAGAGGAATTTTTCCAGACCATAAATATTCCAAAATCTGAAGTGGGGATGAACATTGTAGTTTGAAACAAACATCACCACCACCAACAACAAAACAAAACCAACAACTCTTCTGAGTGATTTTTATACATTTACCCCTAAACGGTTTGAGATCCACCACCCTAAATTTTTGCTATATCTCTATCACTGACATTGTTATGGAATGTTCTATCTTGAATCTCTGAAAGTCCTGGTATTTTAAAAGGAAGAACGAATTATGTAAATAACATGTACTGACTACAATAGAAAAAATATTCGCCTTACAAAATTTATTATAAAAATAAAAACAAAATATGAGAGCATTGCTTCATAATAAAGCATAAAACAAGATTTGATTCTATTTAAATTAATCAGAAAAAGTGAATTAACTAGCTTTAAATAAGAATACATTTTGGTCTTCTGATCAGTTGAGAATTGATTATTTAAGGTTGAAAAAAAGCAAACATATACTAATTTCCAATTATCTTATTAGTTTATAAGCTACGTATTCAGTGCATTTGTTTTAGAATTTTGCAACCAGAAAGACTATGGTGAAGGCACTGTTTTGTTTAGTGCACATTTTGATAACTTCAAAAAAACCTAATATATGTATAAAAAGTGGGACTCAGAAACATTTAAAAAACCATTTCTCTATAGGAAAAAATTGAAAAATAGTAAACAATGTTTGATGTAGTTGAAGGCTAGACAATTTCTTTTCTCTGGTTTATGGGCCTATGCATTTTTTATTTTTAAATTAAATGAAATTATTATATATTGATTTTATGTTTGTTCCTCATAACTAACATTACTATTATGCCTGTTCACTACAGATATTTTGAGTCAAGTCATGATTATGATGGAGTAAAGAATTTTATGGGGACAGCTGCTTTTCATGACAAATGATTTATAGACATAAAAACAAGAGTAGAAAAAGAGAAACTAAAAAAGAGTCCCTTGACTATTACAAATAAAGGAAAAATGATGTGTTATGAAACAATGTACATACATTTTATTTTATACCAGAATTAATGTGCCACTATTTTATACTGAAATTAATGTTTATTTTATACTGGAATTGATGTGTGACAATAAGAAGTTGTCTTAACTTCTAAGCCTGTTCAAAGTATGATGTTCGTATGTTCACTCACATAACCTGACATGGAAAAATAGTGAAGACATTAACCCAGTGCTCCCTTCTCTGTTCAGATCTATCCTTATCAAGTTCCTTTGATTTTCACAGAAATGTTTTGGAAATAACCTAACAGCCTCTTTCTAACTGAGGTTCCCTGTTGTCTATTCATCTGGATTGAAGAAAGACGCATTTCTTTTCTTGGGTTTTCTTCTATTGGCCATAACTTCGCATTTAGGAGAAGATTTTTGCCAGATTAAAGAATGACAATTGTTAAACTCCTGCCAGAATGTTTTCAGAACATAGACATTGGGTGGAGGTTGAATTAGTGATTCTTATTGCATTAAAGATGCCAACAGCTAGATGAGGCTTTGTTCAGGAAAAATTAAATAACTTTTATTTATATCTACGTTCTCCACTATGTAATTATTTTCTCCAGCTAAAAATGCTCATCTAAAAATACTTTCAGGTCAGTCTGTTATTTCTATAGATTCAACTTCACGGGATTATTACCTTATAAGCCTGGCTGAATTTTATCTGGTGTTAGAAATCATTGAGAGTTTAGCTGCAGGGTATTGGAGATGATAAAATAATCATGGCAACAATAATTTTAGTTTGTTAGTATCTATTTCTGGCAAGTTTTCAGCTGTTCTATACTTACACAAATTATTCACTAATAGAAATCCCTGAAATATGTCCGTGATGAAGGCAAAAGTGTTTCTTGATTTTTTTCCAATCAACATTTTCTTTCAGAACCAGTATCCTATAAATATACAGAAAATTCTGTTTAGATGAAACTGCCAGTGGTGAACTCCATAACCAGCAGACAATCACAAAAACTCTTTGTGGACAGCACTCTTTGAAAAACCTATTTATTTAAATGCTAGAAATTTTGTGTTTTACCAAACTGCACTATATGCAACAGTATGACAGCCTTAAACTAATCATAATTGATAATATTAATAACAACAATGCGACAGTCAGGATAGGCTAGGTTATGCTGCAATAAGACCCCCCCCCTCAACCAAGTCTTAGTTACTCAAAACAACAAAGTTTTGTTTCTTGCTCACAATACATGTCCACTATCATCAGCTGGGGGCTCTGCTCCAGGTTTTCTTAATCTGGAGCCAAGCTGATGGAATCTCCATTGTCTGAAGATTTGCTGATCACAATGGTAGGGAGAAGAAAGCCTCCAAAGCAATACACATTATTTTTGCTCACATTCCATTTAAGGCAGGACAATAGGGTCTGGAGGCAGAAAACCTAAGGTGGATTCATGCTGACTTCCTAGAACTAAATAGAAAGGAAAACCCCAACTTTCCATGCACGAGTAACAAGAGGAACAGAGGCTACTCCCTTTGCAAATCGCCCCCCACCATACGTTTGCAGAAAAGTGTAACCTTTGTAACTTCACTTCAGCCTCTGATTGGTTGCTTTCCACAACCAGTCAGACTGATCGTGGGCCACCACTTCATTTGCATGGGGTGAAAACCGAGCAGCCAATGGGAGACCACTAGGGGGTATTTGGACCCCAGTAGACTCCGTAACCGGGCTCCTGAGCCCCTATGCTCGGCTGGCTCCCACCCTGAGGAGTGTACTTTTCATTTTCAATACATTTGTGCTTTTGTTGCTTCATTCTTTCCTTGCTTTGTTTGCATATTTTGCCCAATTCTTTGTTCAAAACACCAAGAACTTGGAGACCCTCCACCAGTAACACAAAATCACACGACTCTGCCCAATTTCAAGGGGCGAGGAAATGCAATCTCACTCTGGGCCTAATAGAAAATCTTGACTATTGGTGAACACAGTCAATATGAATATTCAAAAAACAATAACAAAAAAGTCCAAACATTATTTACTATTCTCTCACTAGGGGAATGAGAAAGGATATAGAGCAGAGCATATAGAGCAGAGGATATGAATGGAAAAATGAAAAAGTCTAAAAGTAAAAAGAGAATGTAATGGATAGAATAAGAAAGCACTTCCTGGCTGGGCGCAGTGGCTCACGCCTGTAATCCCAGCACTTTGGGAGGCTGAGGCAGGAGGATCACTTGAGGCGGGCGGATCAGGAACAGGAGGAGTTCGTGACCAGCCTGGCCAACATGGTGAAACCTCGTCTCTACTAAAAATAAAAAATTTGCTGTGCGGGCGGATCAGGAACAGGAGTTCGTGACCAGCCTGGCCAACATGGTGAAACCTCGTCTCTACTAAAAATAAAAAATTAGCTGGGTGTGGTGGTGGATGCCTGTAATCCCAGTTACTCAGGAGGCTGAGGCAGGAGAATCACCTGAACCTAGGAGGCGGAGGTTGCCATGAGCCAGGATCGTGCCATTGCACTCCAGCCTGAATGAGAAGAGCTAAACTCCATCTAAAAAAAAAAAAAAAAAAAAAAAAAAAAAGAAAGCACTTCCTTTATCTTTCTCATTTAAACAGCAAAACGACCTGTTCTCTGCCTCACACCCCTGTCTCTCTCTGTTTCTCTTTTCTCCTGTGAATCTTCATGATCCTCTGCCTTGGGAAGGGTTCAGTGCTAATGATTTTCAGCTGAAGGTGTTGCAGCTTCGGGTATTTAGTCTTGTCCAGGTGCTAGCAATCTGCCCAGGTATTCTCAGATAAACAGACGGCAGGAGAAAAACTATATCGCAAATCCATCAGCACTTTGGGAAGAGCATCCAAATGTGCATTTTAGAAGTATTTGTGAGTAATTCCATCTTTCCATAGAAAGGAGAGTGTAGGAGCAGATTGTTTGGAGAAAAGGCATACAAATTTATTTAATGTATATACCCTGGAGCCTTTAGAATGAAGATCCAAAGATATAGGAGGAATTGTCCATTTTAATGCTTAGGCTCAACAAGCTATGGACAGGGTTGTGTAAAAATATGATGGAACAAAAATGGTGTGATCCAATGCTAAAAGACTGAGTAGACAACCCAGCAAGGCTTGTCTGTCTAGATTCTTCTTGGCCTCTCTGAGCATGTATTCCTTTCTTCTTGGCGCTTTTTGGGATGGGGGTCTTTTGGCCTTCAGTCAAACAAGATAGGTCAGATAATTTCTTTATGGCCATTTTTTACACAGAAAGGCAGAAGGAAAATTAGAGTGATATATTTAGGTTTTATATCTGGCTTTGGGGAAGCCGGATTGACCCACCTTGGGGAAGAGAGATTCTAGTTTCTATGGCTAGCCTTGAGGAAGAATGGGACTGAGACAGGAGGGCAGGAGAAGATCAAAGAAAAACTTGCTTCTTTGGCTGCTTCTGAGTCCTTTATTTAGGGATATTGTTTTCTGAGTCCTGATAAGGGCCAATTCTATTGATTGAGGATCTCTAGAAAACATTACCGGGGTCCTCAGTTCAAGTTACTAGGCTTCTACTATATAGTAGGAGTTTAGAATGCCATTTCCTTGGGAATCATTCTCCTCCCTTAGTACAAATTATAAAAAAGATTAATAAAGAAAAGCATGACATCCTGGAAGTTTCTCAGTAACTGTGGCACTGCATGAACTCTCACCTCCCTCTCTGTTTCCTTTTGTCTTCCTAGCTACACCATCTGTGCGTCCTTGGTAAAGAATCATAGAGGAAAACGGATGAAGGAGAGGGGAGATACTAGCTCTGATCCTTAGTTTAATGAGTGAGGACTCTGAATCTCAGGAAGATTACCTGTCTTGCCCACTTTGCTTAGAGTAACCAGGCCTCAAACTCAAGTCTTGCAGCAACAAGTTGGATGTCTTTTTCCACCACACTGATAGAACAGATGCCTAGGGACCTTGGTGTTCAGGTCATCCAAATAAATTTAAGCAAAAGGTGACTGTTGAGAAATCAAGGTGTGGATAATCTTCCCAAAGCAAATTGGCTTATTTTGTGATATCAGGTGGATGTGGGTGTTTCCAAGGACGAACACGCTACTTTGGGTCTCTTGATTTGGAAAAAAATCACAAAGTTGAAGTTACCTCCGAATTACCAAGCAAAATGAACTTGGTGTTGGGAGAGCTCAGTGCTGGAAGGTCCTAATAGGGACTTTAAGGGAGAAATGGTGGCACCCAGAATACTCATTTTCTCAAATTGGGAAAACTAATTTTACATGTTTATTCTGATTAAAAAACCCTGCACTTTTGACACTTTCTACTGAAACTAGATTATTTTCTGAAACCATTGATGAAAAGAAAGGAAGAGATGATTGAAAAGTGAGTCTGAAACACTAGCAGTTAACTATTGGTCACTCTTTGAAAACAGTCTCAAATTAAATGGCACTTAGCTATAAACTTTCACTAACAATACTTGCAAATGTTGATTTTTCTTTAATGATGAAAGCCAAACCCTTTAAGAACATCTTCTTTTTTTTCTCTTAATAATTTCTTTTTTGGCAGCTTTTTTATTCTTTGTGGGAAACAAAGGAGCCTCAGTGACAGTATCTTCCTTTCTGTAAAATGTGGGCAGGCTAAAAACCCTGGCAGCAAATGCCGTTGCCTTGAATACCCTACCCTTTTGTATCAAAATGTGAATATCAGAGTAGTCAATAGATGAATTCCAGACCAACCAAGGAGTCAGTTAATCCACAAGTCTTTATTGAGTGCTTTTTGTAACTTGGTGTTTCCTGAAATAAGTAAGCCATTGCCCAGAGATGGGCACCATGTTACCTAGAGTTAATATTGTGTTGTCAATGTTGGCGTTAATGGTGTTGTCATAAATACTTTTGGCTTGTAAAATGTTTCCTGTAGGCAGTGTACATATAGACTTGTTGATGATGGTACTTGAATATCCTTGCCAAGGAGAGCAGAGGGCAGAACAAAGCCGTTCCTCTTTGGTACGCCTGGTGTTCCATCAGCCAGAACCCCCCAGGAAAAATCCCGTGTACAATGGCAGGGCATCCTGGTTTCCTAGGAGGCAATAAATATGACAACTGTTGTTTTCCTGACAGGCACAGAAGCAATCCCTCTCTCAACACCAGTCAGTGATAGTGTTAAAATGGATACTCCACAGTGTTTTGAGCCTGGAAGCTGCATTAGGCAGCTGCTTGAGGTAATTAGGAACTGGAAGGCAACTTTCTAAAGGCATCCAACAAGAGAATGGAACATTCATAGGAGTGAATGGCTCTCAGGGATGACAGAAGAGTTGGCTGAAAGCAAGGCTAGGGTTCCCAAGGGAATTGCTGCTGGTGTGTAAAAATAGACACTTGTAGCTTATGTCTAACTGCCTATAGTTGGGTTACAAGTTGTTGTATGATTTTAACATCCACACCAGACTCCAGCGCATTCACAAGAGTTAGAAGCACTGTGGCTAATGTCTAGGTCACATTCTGAGGAAGCATTTCCCCAACTTGTTCTTTCCCTCAGCCCCTGCTAATTTAGCACCTGAGCTCTCTAAGTTATGCATTTCTTCCGTATTTGGTTTTTAAATATGTGCCAACACTCTGGATTCTGAAAAGTGCCTGAAGGAGCATTGGATATTCTTTTGACTACTGTATTATTCCTTCCTGACAATCCTGATAAGATTATCTTGAATGCAGGGCAAAACAAAAGAAGTTATATTTTTCTTGTACAATCTGTAATTTAAAATGCTGCGGTGGTCTGTACATGGCTCAAGAATCATTTTTCACTGCCCTTCAGTTGACACTTTGCAGTCATTAGGATGGTAAGATATGGAGAGGATTTTTGTGAGAGCCCCTTCCCTTGGGGGTAAAGGTGGGGGTCTTCTCTCACAGTGAATGAAGCAGGAGCTGGGTTCAAGGCGTTTGCTGCTCAGATAGTCGACATGAGGCTTCCATGGGAAGTCTGTTAATATGGCTCTCTCCTGATCTGGAACACCCTTGCTGTTCAAGTCTCAGGCTCCCCTTGTGATGAGACTGTCAGCAGTAATAAATCCAGCTCTACTGTATGACATGAATAAATTCCCAGCAGAGACTCTAATTTCCCCAAGCCCCAAATCTGATGGGCACCATGTCTCTAGAGGGAAGGTGCTAGATGATTAATTCATCTCTAGATGAATTAATTGAGCTGCCTCAACCCAAGTACAGTTAAAGGTGATCCATCTCACACATGTATTCAAACAAACCCACACTCCTAGAAAAAAATGACCAATTGTATATTACTGGGGGAAACACTTTCCTGGAAGGATACTTGGCCTCAAAAATCAGGGATTTCTGGGAAATGTGAGAAACATGTGCACCCTGAATTAACATTTATGTCAAGTGCTGGGCTATCAACCTCTGCAGGTGCTGTTCCATTTCATTCTCACAATAGCCCCTGGGAGGTAGGTGCTACTGACATTGGCCTCCAGAGCTGAGGACCCCCAGGCTCTGTTGAAGCTGCCAGTGGCTTGCCTCAGGTTATTCAAATTGGTGGCTGAACCAGGTTTTGAACCAAGGTTCATCCTGATTTTGGTGCAGTCTCTTTTGACACTGCTCTGCACAGCCTCCTTTTATTTTTAGTATAGAAACAAGACAGAAGTTGGAGTGCCTGGATTCCCTCCTGCCTGGATAAAACAATTAGCCCATAATCATGGTCCATCTTCTCCCTCCCTTCCACCCAGATGGGAATCTCCTTGTGGAAGGGACTAATCTCATTTATCTTGTCTCTCTAACACCTAGCTCAGAGCCTGGTAGTTAAAACACACTCAGTGAGTAAATATTTGAGGAAATGAATGGGAGTTAAACATCTGAGCAGAATGCTTAGTAGGAAGAAAGAGGAAGAAGGAAGGGGTGAACATAATTCACCACCCTCCTGTGTAAATGGGAGTGACCAATTAAAACAGCCTGTGTGAGGTAGCTCAGTCTGTGGACAAATGACATGAGACTTGCTGTGAGGAACGGGCCACTCATGGTGGGAAAAGAATCACACTAATAACAGCTCTGGGACCTTGAGGGAAGGAGAGGCAAAGGGAGACATCCATCGATATCAATAGGTATATGTTGTGGCTGCTGCTGTAAAAGTACTCTCTGTTAGGCTCCAGAGTAAGATTATAGAGGGCAGCCATCTTGTCATTATCAAAAGCAAGTGAAACTGGAGCTTAATGACATGAGTGTTCAAAGGGCAGTGGGAGAAGGAACAATGTCATTAGAACAGGTAAGAAGGGGGCCTGTGAAAGGGGTGCTTTTAAAAGCTGATGGTGTAGTGAGACTAATAGATTTAATGGGCATGGTAAATAGGGTGAGACAAGGCCTATTGTGCAGTGCTCAGCCAACAGTGTCTCACAAAGAATGATGGATTAAGAAGAGCAGGGGAAAGAATGAAATTGGAGACCCAGGAAAACAAAGAGGATATGAGAAGCAGTGGTAAGGAAGAAGTGCAGCTGAAATTGCACGGAGAGTTCTTTAGTCAAGCCTATGAAGAAAGGGATTGACTAACCAGTGCAAGAATAATTCATGATGACAATAATCACTGATGAGTTGGGGGTGGAATGTGTCCTTAGAATATAGCATATCACAAACTAACAGGACTGGAGAACAGTTTGTCTATCCCTGCTGCAGGGCTGTGTTTAAGTATTGCCCCTTCCATTTTACATGTATGCAGCGTATCTATCTATCTATCTATCTATCTATCTATCTATCTATCTATCTATCATCTATCTATCTATCTATCTATCTATCTATCTATCTATCTATCTATCATCTATCTATATCATCATCTATTTCCACCTGTCTCTATGTATGTATATGTATACATATGCATAGATATATGTATATGTATACATATGCATAGATATATGTGTATATGTATACATATGCATAGATATAT
Organism: Hylobates moloch; assembly: GCF_009828535.3. NCBI lineage: Eukaryota > Metazoa > Chordata > Mammalia > Primates > Hylobatidae > Hylobates > Hylobates moloch. The sequence goes on from NW_026652299.1 coordinate 4,406,900, forward strand.
GTATATATGTATATATGTATGTGTAGGGGTGTGTGTGTGTGTGTGTGTATCTGCATTTTACATTTATAGGTTTGATAAGAAAAAAAACACAAAAAGTCTCTAGGGAAGGTTTTTATAATGTCTTTCCATGGCATGTTTTTATTCTTTTATTCCCACAAACTGTACGGTAGGGAATTTTGTTCCCAGATTTAATCCTGTAGCCTATCAGTAGTGGAAGAAAACATCTGCTCATGACAATCATCCAGCCACCCTGATGAATGGAGGCTGTTACTGTCAGTCTCTGCTTTTCTCTGATTTTTATTGAGCAGCTCTATGAAGCTCCTGTTCTTCGCTCTCAGTGGCTGTGTCCACTCCGGCAAGTTTCTCTTTCTGATGCTCAACACAATCAAAGAGACACACCTAGCGGCTCATGGCCAGCTCATCTATCTCTACTCCAATCTTTCCAGATGTGGCCAGTACTATGAAAGCTTGATGGAAGCCAGTTGGGGATGATGCTTTATGTTTTTATATATAGAGAGAGAAGGCACATTTCAGCGAAGACATTGCTTTTCAGAGGATGCATCAATTCTGGAGCAGTTTTTCTAGGATAGCAACAACGTTTGAAGTTCTACTGCACCATTTTGGGGACATTTCTAGGCAGATTTAGAATGAGCAAATTGGTGGGGCTACTAGCTAAACAAGGTTGGTGGAGTGAGTATGGGAAGGAACAGCACATATCTGGAAGACAGGATCCAGAGAATCTCTCCCAGTTCCACAGTTCCTCCACTTTCACTATACTGCTTTGCGGTTTCTCCTCCTCCCTTCCATCATATGCCTTTGGTAGGAATCATAGAATCAAGAATTTTGGACTATCTGTGTTATCTTGGATTCCCTAGACTTAACCAAGACACAGATTATCAGCTTCAGATAACAGAAGACCCAACCCAAAATGGCTTAAGCAATGAGTAAATTAATTAGTTTACTACCAAGAAGTCTAGAGGGCTTCTTGTTAGGACATATTCAGGGTTATTATTACCTTCAGTGGCTCATGAAGAAGTCATACTCTCACCATCCTTTTGCTCAGCATATTGATTTATCCTTTATTTTTATTTTTTTTGACCAGGCTTTGCTCTGTTTCCCAGGCTAGAATGTAGTGGCCTGACCTGATCACGCAGCTTTGACCTTCTGGGTTCAGGTGATCCTCCCACCTCAGCCTCCAAGGTAGCTGGGACTACAGGCACACACCACCATGCCTGATTAATTTTTTGTAGTTTCCGTAGAGACGAGGTTTTGCCACATTGCCCAGACTGGTCTTGAACTCCTGGACTCAAACCATGTACCTGCCTCAGCCTCTCCAAGTGTTGGGATTACAGGTGTGAGCCACTGCGCCCTGCTGATTTATCTTCTTACAGTGGTTATCTTTGTGGTCTCAAGCTAGCCACTCGAGATAATTCCAAGTTCCACGTTTCTCCTTGAATGTTTATTTTTGAGAGAGAAATATACTTTTCCAAAGTCCTCCATTGACTTCCTATCTAGCTTCTTATCACAAGTCCATTGTTTAATCAGTCACTGGCCAGGAGAAAGGGAATACCAGCACTAGCTTAGATCAATCATGATTTACTACCTAGGGCTCGTGGGGGGTTCCTCATCTCTTTGGGGCCTGTGGCTGTGGATACCCGGAATAAAATTTGGTATCTGTAAGTAAGGAAAAATAAAAGGAGAAGGCGCAGAGTGTAGGGGTTTGGTAAATCCTGTTGAGTAGGCAACAATATGTCTTTTGCAGAAAATTTGGTTCAATAACCAGCCAGTTCACATATGTGATTAGGCTTATGCTTTTGGTGAGTGATGTGATGTTTCAGGGTCAATGTAAGCCACTATTCTGGGTTATTTAATTTAGAAGGTTGAGGCCAAGGTTCACTTAGCATTCATTTAATCTTTTATATGTTTGTGTGTATATGTGTGTGTGTTTATAGTTGCTGACTAAACCAAACCCTGATTAGTTATCTTTTAAGCACTTGATAGTCTCAAAATACATAGGTAAAAGAAGTTAAATGGTAGTTGTGATTCTCCTAATTAATGAAAAGCTAGTACTAATATCTTTATTCTTAATGATGGAAATGTAGCTATATGACTTAAAAAGTTGTCACTTTATTAGTAAAGTCTTAGAGATTATAAAAACAACAATCTATCAAATATAGTAACAGCTACTATTTAATGATTACCTTCTATGGGCCAGGAACTACATGAAACATTTTACATGTATTATCTCAGTTAGTTTTCTCCTGAATTTTGCAAGGTAGATAGCATGTTTTTCATATTATTGATGAAGTAACTGAAGTCCCAAGAAGCTAAGTTGCCCAGAATGTATCTCCAAGAAAGAAGAGTCTATTAATCCATTTTCACACTGGTATAAAGAACTACCAGAGACTGGGTAATTTATATAGGAAAGCGGTTTAATTGACTTACAGTTCCACATGGCTGGGGAGGCCTCAGGAAACGTACAATATGGTAGATGGCAAAGGGGAAGCAAGGCATGTCTTACACGGTGGCAGGAGAACACAAAGGGGGAGGTGTTACACCCATTTAAATGATCAGATATCATGAGAACTTACTATCATGAGAACAGCAAGGGGAAAATCCACCTGCATGATCCAATCACCTCTCACCAGACCCCTCCTCCAATCTCCATGAGATTTGGGTGGGGACACAAATCCAAACCATATCAAAAAGATAATATGGCTTAAGGGTTAAGCCATAAGGTATTACACAGATATAGAAGCAAATCCTGGCTCCCACTTACTGTGACCTTGGCCAAGTTACTAAACTCTCTGTCTCAGTTTTCTCCTCTATAAAATGACTTAACTCAATAATTGTTAACTATTAATGATTACGACTAAGTGACAGAGCCAGGATTTGAATGCAGGGCTTGCCAGCTGCAGATCCTGCATCCTTTCCCTATGACATGCTACCTCCAGGGCCTAGCATTGCAAACAGTAAGCTAAATTGCTATGTTAAGCTTTGTGTCATTGAATGACAGAAAGGCACACTTTTCCAAGACACATTTTGGTTTAACAGTAAGAAGAAAGATGGAAACATTCCACACCCAGAAACCAGAAACTCTTTCATTATTTTTGTTGCTTTTCATCCCTCCACTTATACTATTGTGAGAAATTACACAACCCAGAGACAATTAGTTATTGTTAAATAAAAATGAATCACTCATACATGCTGAGGAAGGACTAATGTTTGAGCTGATTGAGACTCATGAGGACAGGGTTATCACAATTCCTAGGCATCGTATTTTAGCTCTACAATTCATTGCCCTGTTATTGCTAAATCTTTCTTCAAGATCTGATTATGAAAGTAGATATTTATTTTTTTGTCAATAAATACTATTTTACTATAGGATTCAAGTTTTACTCTTATTTCATTTTGAACATTTCTTCCTGAGAAGCAACCAGTGAAGATTATACACATGATTACCTGGTCCTGTTGTCCCTCCAGAGCAGGATCACTGAGAGCTGACGGCGTTATTGTGTCTAACTCCTAGGCCACCGAGGGGAGTTCTGGGGGCACAGGCTGCTGCTACATGATTTATTCCCAAATCTCATTCCTGGCTTGGTGTCCAATTCCTGCACCCATTTTTCCCCTTGGAAAGTAGGAGATGTCTCTATCATATGGGGAACAAATGCAGATGAAAGGAAGCTTTTATGGAGCCCTTGTCTGACACTGTGTGCCTGGTCTGGGAAAGAGTGTATCTCTTCATTCTCGGTGCCACACAATTTCCATCTTTCTCACCCTTGTTTAACCTCTCTGAGTTCCCTAGATAACATCTCTTAGACAACATCCCATTGCCACCTCCATGTATGCCCTTCTTCATCTTCTTTTCTTAGTTGTCTACTTTACTCTGCCCACATTTGCAGCCCCCACATCTATGACATCTTATTACAAGGCCCCGTTGTACTTCTCTGGGGTAAGTAGCCATGTTCTTCCTCACTGCTCTGCTCATAGGCCTCTATTTGATTCTGCTCAAGTTTGCCTGTGACATTCCTGGGATCCATCTAAGGGTCTCATGCATACTTGCCTTTCAACTGGGATATAACCCTTAAGGTGAGGTTCAGTTATACCACTGGGCATCATGTTCCAATTGTCTTTTTATTCCAGTGTCTACCACGTAGTCGTAGCAGGTGTTCAACTCATGTTTTATAATTCAGATTCTCCTGCTTTCTTCCTCCTTTCTTATTGAAATGAAAGTGGACCATAAACCTGCCCTAAATAATGAAATATACTCAAATGTGGAAAAGGATTCAGATTCCATCAAAGGAAAAAAGGGCCTCATAATTCATTGTAATTTATCACAATACCCTTCTCTGAACTCCATAATTATTTATGGCTTCACTAGCTTCACTGGTGCTTTGGTTATGCTAGGGTTGTAATTATTTAGCCTTTTGTGTACCTGTCTTGGCTCTCTTGTCAGATGGTCAACCACTGGAGGGAGGTCTCCCACAGAGTGTCCAACTCAGTTCTCAGCACATTCTGTGTGGTGAATGGTTGTGCTGATGATGAGCTGAGGGGATACCAGAAAAGGAAGGTGAGTTGAAGCTTGGTGGGAAATGGAACCCCTGTGTGAGGCCCATTGAACTCCTCTAGGCCACCCCTGTGTTCTCAATGGGCATCTGCCTTCCGGTAGGAGCTCATTCCCTCATGGGTTGGGGGTGCGTATCATGGATCTTTGAACTAAATTACCTGTTCACTAACTCATCCCATACCATGAGTAGTGGTAGGCGTGGTGCTGCTTAGATCCCCAGGTCACTGTGGGGCTGGCCCCAGTTCTCAGTTCCCACTGACTTCAAAGTGAATTCCCTCTAATCAGGTATGGAGAGAAACACCCACTTGTGCAGCAGGCCCTCCAGGTGGCCGATTTGGCTTCTGATTACATTATTTAAACACTGTTTCACTGCCCATGATTTGAGTTTGCCAGTGTAAAGTAATTCTGCAGTAACGGTCTTTACCACATCAGCCTTTTTATGTTTAAATTTGATGTTAAATTTTTAAAATCTCAGGAGAAGAAAAAATAAGAGAGCCTAACACATTTTAAGAAACCACAAAAACACCTTGTGAAAAGTCAACTTGTAAAATCCCAGCTGTTAAAGTGGTAAATTTAGCTCTTTGTACCTGCAGTAGGTATGGATGCATGGGCATGTGTGGGTACACACACATGTTTTGGACTTATTTCTGTAGGGAAAAAAATGTCCAAGGACAATAGATCAGGGTCTGTATATATCACTTTTTCTTTTTGTGACCATCCCATGGCAATTGGATATTCTGGGAAAGCTATTTCACTTTTTTTTCAAGTCTTATTCTCTCATATCTAAAATATGAGGATGTGACTATATGCTTCCTAAGGCTCTCTCTAGCTCTCTCTTTATAATTAATTATCAGTAATGTAGAAAAATTATGAAAAGCTTATTTTCAGATGCTGTTGCCTGGACCAAAAATAAGGAATGATGACCAGTAGCTAAATTTTGACCTGATGGAGTAACAGAGGAGTGGATGCCAATTTATTGTTATGGACTGAATGTTTGTGTCCCCAAAATTCGTATGTTAGTACCTAATTCTTAATGTGATGTTATTAGAATGTAGTGCCTTTGAGGGAGATTATTGGGTCATGAGGACTCCACCCTCATAAATGGGATTAGTGCTCTTATAAATGATACCCCAGAGAGCTCTCTTATCCCTTCCACAAATGAGGACACAGCAAGAAGATGGCTGTCTACAAACCAGGAAGCAGGCCCTTACCAGACACCAATTCTGTCACTGCCTTGATCGTGGGCTTCCCAGCCTCCAGAACTGTGAGAAATAAATGTTGGTTATTTATAAGCCAACCGAGGCTGTGCCATTCTGTTACAGCAGGCTGAATGGACTAAGAAACTTAGTGACAATGCTCTCTCATCTCTCATTCTGCCTCTGCAAATTGCTCCACAAATGTACTTATTGTCCTCCCTCTTCCATTCTGAGTTTCTGTCTCTCCATTTCTTATTTATTCACTCATCCATTTGCAAATATTTTCAGCCATAAGCTGCAGAAGAGACTTCCCTCTGCCCACTCTCAGTTTCCTTGCGTGAAGAATGATGGATTTGGTCTAGGTGGAGTCTCAGGTTTCTGGCAGCACTAACGTTCTTTAACTCCATGGAGATCTTCCCTCCATAAGCCTGTCAGGATGAAGAGCCGATCCAATCCTTCACCCTCTGTGCATTTGTTCTGCCTACAGGTGCACTGTTTTTCCTGGTATGCTTTCTCAGATGGCAGCAGAGCAAAGAATGAGGTAACTGCTGAGGATTGGCTGCCAAAACCTTCTGTGGGAAAACAGAGTTTTCCAGAATTGATATTTCTAGGAATGATTAAAGAAAAAAAAAATAGATGCAGCTCAACTTGGCAAGGTTAACGGAATAGGCAGCAGGCTCTTGGGCTCAGCTGCCAGTGTGACCTCAAATAAACCAGCTTTGCCTGACAGGACACCTGGCAGGAATGCAGGCTGCAGAGTGGCCCACAGGCTGCAGGGATGACATGGAGGCAATGGAGAGCTGGAGAACTGTTGGTAGAAGATGTGAGGGATGTCTATAGTAGACTCCAAGTCAGTACTAGCCAGAGATGACCACTAATGACATCAGAGATGAGGAAATGTGTCAGGACAGCTCTGAGCACTGGAAGAGTATGGTAAATTGTTGACTCTTAGTTCTGGCTTCTTTCAAATCTCATTTTAAGTGTCTTCAAGAAGAGTTCCTCTTCGTCTTGGTTTCCCTGGAGATTGATGTGCAATGGACTGAGCCACCTATCTGGGGAATTCTTCATCTTTTAGTGTCTTTTTAATATTTTCTTTGGTATCATGTACTTTCTGACTTTTAGCTGTGACATCTTAGTTGTAGTTTATACAAATGGATCAGGTGGAGAATAGGAATGCAAGGAACCTGGTCCATTTTTAACTGTAGTTGACCTCTGTTTGCTAAGCAAGTTCTCATCTAATGAGAACTCATTCAAAGGCCTGAGAACTAGAGAGATATTATTAGAGCTTGAAAGAACATGAAGGATAACCTAACTTGGACCATCTCTTCATGGATGCGGGCAACACCCTGTGTCTGCTCAAGAGAGCCAGAACCAGAAGCCACAGCTTCCGAACTCCAGGTCAGTTTTACCTCACCATCTTTATCCTTTCAACAACAACAAAAAATAGCAAACATGCTATTTGTGAGTGTGTAGAATAATTGGATGGCTTTTTGGAGATGTGAGGAAAGAGGCAGGCTGAGTGAAGCAGGATGTGTGTCAGAGAAGAGTTCCCCAAAGTGAAGTTAGAACTGGGTTTAGAAGAAGCTGAATTTTAAAAACCCTAGAAGAAAACCTAGGCAATACCATTCAAGACATAGGCATGGGCAAGGACTTCGTGTCTAAAACACCAAAAGCAATGGCAACAAAAGCCAAAATTGACAAATGGGATCTAATTAAACTAAAGAGCTTCTGCACAGCAAAAGAAACTACCATCAGAGTGAACAGGCAACCTAAAAAATGGGAGAAAATTTTCGCAACCTACTCATCTGACAAAGGGCTAATATCCAGAATCTACAATGAACTCAAACAAATTTACAAGAAAAAAACAAACAACCCCATCAAAAAGTGGGCAAAGGACATGAACAGACACTTCTCAAAAGAAGACATTTATGCAGCCAAAAAACACATGAAAAAATGCTCATCATCACTGGCCATCAGAGAAATGCAAATCAAAACCACAATGAGATACCATCACACCAGTTAGAATGGCCATCATTAAAAAGTCAGGAAACAACAGGTGCTGGAGAGGATGTGGAGAAATAGGAACACTTTTCCACTGTTGGTGGGACTGTAAACTAGTTCAACCATTGTGGAAGTCAGTGTGGCGATTCCTCAGGGATCTAGAACTAGAAATACCATTTGGCCCAGCCATCCCATGACTGGGTATATACCCAAAGGACTATAAATCATGCTGCTATAAAGACACATGCACACGTATGTTTATCGCGGCACGATTCACAATAGCAAAGACCTGGAACCAACCCAAATGTCCAACAACGATAGACTGGATTAAGAATATGTGGCACATATACACCATGGAATACTATGCCCCCATAAAAAATGATGAGTGCATGTCCTTTGTAGGGACATGGATGAAACTGGAAAACATCATTCTCAGTAAACTATCACAAGGACAAAAAACCAAACACCGCACGTTCTCACTCATAGGTGGGAATTGAACAATGAGAACACATGGACACAGGAAGCGGAACATCACACTCCTGGGACTGTTGTGGGATGGGGGGAGGGGGGAGGGACAGCATTAGGAGATATACCTAATGCTAAACGACGAGTTAATGGGTGCAGCACACCAACATGGCACATGGATACATATGTAACAAACCTGCACATTGTGCACATGTACCCTAAAACTTAAAGTATAATAATAAAAAAAAACTGCTTCGGGGTACATATAATCAGCACTATAAGAGGCCTTACCAACCTTCCTTTTACAATTGGGGAAACTAATGGTCAAACAGATGAGGTGAGTACTCTCTGGAGAGGTAGCTTCATATATACAATATTTTAAATTCTTTCCCTATTTTTATGACTTGGCTTTTGAACCACACTTTCCCTTTCCCTGTATTGACTGAGACTTGACAATCCTTTTATTTATTTACTTATTTATTTATGTTGGAAGGGGACTCCTATCACCTTTGCTTATTTATCATTTACTGAATTTCTTCTACTTCTTTTTCTGCTTTTCTTGTCCCTTTTTAAAAGATGCAAACCCAACTATTGCACCTTAGTCCAGATCCCACGGATCCTTCATAGAGAAAGCAAATGAAGTCCTTGCCTGTCTGTTGGACCCACATGGCTTGCAGCAAGAGCATTTTGGTGCTCTGCCATGCACACATTCCTGTCCCATTGGCCACCCTTTCCAGCCTTCCTAGGCAAAGTGTATTTTCAGGCCTTCTATCACTGCAATTTTTATTCCCCAGGTGTACTTGCCTGAACTATTTTTTCATGCCAAACTTCAGTGGATTTCCTCCCCTTGTTTTCAAGGCCCTTTGTCCTCCAGCTGTTGGAGACAAACACTATTGTGATCCCAATAGCAGGACTGATCTAACCGATAATTCACAAAACAATCTGGAGCCGTCATCACCTTTCACTCATGACTTCTCTGTTCAACATTTTCTCCTCAGAGGCCGTAGATTTGCCTAAAGTTTTCTTGTCCCAAAGTCTGTCAATATCTGGCTCCCAAGCCAGCACTGTGTGTATAATTATCTAAAGGCATTTCTGGGCCTTCACATTGTTTACCACTCTTCTGCTTTCACTTAAATATTGCTTCTCTTCTTAGACGTTCCCCTTGCCTCTCCTACTGGGTTGACGATGAGTGCCCCAGTTCGTTAGTATTTAAGATGCAAAAAGCTAACATGGTTTTAAGAGCAACAGAGAAGTCTACTCTACAGATCTACCTGCAATATTGTTTGGGTGGGGGAACCTAACCGATGCAAGGAGGAATTACTCTAAATTTCAATGGCTTTTGATGAGTATAGGTGGAGATTAAAATAACCCAGGCAGCTCCTTTCTCAGCACAGCTTCCTTGGGTTTAGGCACACCGGTCCTGTGAAATCCTCCGTACCTCTTCCACCTACCCACAGCCAAACCTGCAGAACCCTTTGCATTTCTCCCACCTGTGCCAGCTCTGTGGGATCATCCTCTGCCCCTTTCCCATCCCTGGCTCCACTCAGCTGCCTGGGTATGTAGATGGCCTGAAGTGCCTATGTGGAGCAATGTGCATTTTTGTTTATTTATTTTAATTTATGAATTGCTTTTAAGTATGAATTTCTCTCTCTCTGTTCCAAACTACAAAAGAACCTAGATCAGATAAAGTAGTATCAGTTATCACCATTTTGCTCCATACAGAGGTATTATGAAGTCTCTAAATCCTTCCATTTCTTTTCTTTTTTTGAAGTTAGATAACAGAGGACAAAGCACATCAGTAACATTTCTGTTCCATGGAAGTCACTCTTATCTATTCCGAGTTATCCTTGAAACACAAATTATATTCTCAATAAGGTTCTCTGTTTACCAAAGGACTTATCTCAATGACTCTGCTTACAGGTCCTTCGTTTTTTTCCATAGTTAAGGATTTCATCCTGGGCTGAGTCATCAGGGTATCTTATTGGAGAGGTTCTCCCTAGTTTGCCCAGGGCCATTGGTCCAATGAAAATGCTTTTCTAAAATTTATTGTCAAGAGAAGCTATGAAACACATAAGCTCTGTCTACAAATTAATACTTATAGTTATATTAAACTCACAGATATTAATATCAAAGTGCTATCACATTTGTCTTCCCAAGTATACTGTTCTTCCCATGAACAGAAAAACTCATTTCTTTTCATTTTTTTACTTATGACATGATTTTCAAGACCCATTGCTAACCTGGTTTCTCTTCACTGTGACACAATGTATGTTGTCTACATCCTCTCCAAGCACCCCCATAATTCATATTTCGTTTTACTTTTCCTCAAAAAGGAAAGCCATTCGGTAACAATATTATTTTAACTTCCACAAGAAATCAAATATTTCTCAACATTTTCATTTATTGTTGCCTGGTGAGAACTCTTCTAAGATGCATTTTTAAAAATTCCTAGAAGATAAATTGGGCCCAAATGTCCATCTGATCTGATCTTGATAGAACTTGAAATTCTTGCATAAGAAGAGAGGAAGCTAGAAGATAGAAGAAGATGAGAGAAATTTTGAGACCATTGACTTCCTGTCTGCCTGGTGCTAGTACATTAGCCCTTATCAAAGTTAGAAGAGCTGGTACAACACAGCCATTGTAGGTATTGGATCAATACCTGGCAAGCAGCCTGAAGGTCAGATAAAGTACTTAGGCAGGCAGTTTGCCAGGCTAAAGAGATGTCAAGAAAATCAATTAGACTCTAAAGAAAGAGTAGCAAGCTAACTAAAAAATCCCATCTTGAAAGGCTCGCTGTATTTCAAAGGTAGTTTATAGGCATTCACAATATCTTTATCTTGTTCGTAAAAGTACATTTGCTAAGCAATTAAAACTATCCTTGGGTCACCTGAGGTCAACTCACAAAAGACTGTAAACACCTGCAGGATCCTAGATTAGAAATCACTACAAAGGATGGAGATTTAATCAAGTTCTTTTCAGGGTATAAGATTACATAACTTTCGATTAATTTGTTCTTTTTCTATATTGATTACTTTATGTGCATTCGGAATGCCAAAGATGCCCTTGTGTTTTGAGTGGTGAGAGACACCATGAACTTTGAGTACTACAATGATGCCAGGTAGTTTACTTAGTAAGTTTCAGCCATCTCAAATCAAAAAATAGAAGGGGACAAACAGGACTGATTGCTTTGATAAATTTTTTTCATCAGCAAGCAAAAGAAAGAAGCATAATGTTTACTGTGTGAAAGGCAGAAGTATTCTTGCTATTTGTTTACCAGCGAAATCTTTTTGTTATTTATATAGTCCCTTCCCTGTCCCAGGGACCTTGTGGGCATATTTTGGTATAAATAACGTGATGACACTCTATTTATCCCAGGTCTTATGATTTTCTTGGTATTGTTACATAAGACTGACAGATAATTTGTAGTACATATTTCTTGACTTCAGGGAAATTTTGTTCAGTCTGGTGGGAGAAATAATGTTTAGAACATTTCAATGCTCTGCCAATATAAATTTATTCATAAAGGATAATTATCAAGGGCAAATGTATTGAGCCAAGTACTGTGCTAAATGCTGGGTGGAGTTACTGCAGTGAACCGAGCAGATGGATCTCTGCTGTCATGGAGCTTACAGTCTAGTGAGAGACACAGGCAAGAATCAAGCAATCTAAAACAAGCAAAGAAACAACTAAACATTGTGATGTGTGCCCCAGGGAAAAAAAAATAAAATGTGGAAGATTTAAGCTTATTGTAAAAATTATAAAGATGGGGGCAGCAGTGAGCATTTTGAGGAAAGAAGACAGCCAGCACAAAGGGTCTCAGGATGTGGGGAAGTCAGGAGGTGGATCACACAGGCTCTGGTAGGCCATACAACTCATCACCACACAAGACCACAAAGTTTCCTTTCTTTTTAAAAATCTTTGTATTTCTTATCCGTGGTTGATAAAGAACCACAGATGACTAATTACAAGAATAATAAACAGCAATATTTGTTATTTTGGATTTTGAAGAACTGAAGATTTATGTATTTGAAGGGTCTTTCTGGGTCCCTGTCTCTATAGGTCTTTAACTCCAGTAGGTGAACTTCACTGACCTAGACCCGGGTGTGATGCAGACACAAGGCCGAAGAGCTACCCATACTCGCCCTGCTCAGCACTGAGTCAGTCCTGCTGTTCACTCAGGGAAGACATGGGGGATCTCAAATTTCTAGGGCTTAGTCCCTCCACCAGACACCCCGATGTTTTAGCCACAGGTCCCAATACCAATTGCTTGCCCATCTGGTTGCCTACCAATAGTTCCCTGCCTGATTCTCCACCTGTTCACACCTTGAGTCCCAACTCACACCTTGGACTTCTTTGACTTTGATTAATTGGACGCAAATCTAGTCTATCCTTTTGCCTTGGAACAATTACCCTGCCTGGGTTCTGCGTTGCATCCTGACACACCTATAGAATCTTGCACTGGGGGCATCTTCTCGAGTCTAGATGCTTTACTCCAAGTTGCAACAGTCTCAGTTGCTAAATCTTTTTCTTGCAAGACTAATAAGATCAGTGAAAATCACTTAAAAACCCTTTTTTTTGGGGGGGGGGGAAGGTATAAGTTTAATCTATTTACTTGTCCTGATCAGGTAGTTTATGATTGACTTTGATAATATTAACATGGTCATTAAAAGCATGAGCTTTGTAGCTAGATGGCTGGGCTCCACTGCTTACTTGCTATGTGTAAATCTGGGTGTTATGTAATCACTCTGGGCCTCTGTTTCCTTCTCTGTAGAAGGGGAGAAAAATAGGACCTACCTCATGGAGTTGTTGTGAGGATTAAATAAATGAATACACGTGAAACACCTGGAATGTTGCCTGGCTCTTTGTAAACTCTTCTTAAATGCTCATGAGTAAGTGATGGAATTAGGATTTAAACTCAGACTAAGTCTAGAGCCTGTGTTTTGTTACATATTTCTCCCCAGCCTCTTAAGACAGGGATCTTTAAATGGTCTACAAACTACCATCATTGGGCCAAATCCAATCAAGGAGTTAAGAACAGTTTTTACATTTTTAAAGGGTTGTAAAAACCAGTCTACAAACCACCAAAGAAATAAACATGTGACAGCGACCTTGTGTGACTCACAAAGCCTAAACTATTTATTGAATCTTTACAGAAAATTTGCTGATAATTGGCTTACATGTGTGATTTGGGGCAATATATGTAAACTCCAAGGCTCTATTTTCTCATCTGCAAAAGGGAGATTATAATATCCATGCTATAAGGTTGTATAAGGCTTAAACAAGATCTCATATGGCAAAGTACTGAACATAATGTTCTGCCCATAGTAGGTGCTTGCTAAATGTTAGATTCCTTCTCCTCTTTCCCTTGTGAAGTTATGTTGGCTTCTCTTAACATACATTTAAACTATTTTTAATATTGTAAAAATGTCCTCATATCACTCTAGATAAGCAGCTTGCTGAAGGGCTTCTGAATGATTTACCAAAGAGGACTGGAAATGTGGAAGGGGCTGGTGACATGAAGCAGCTGTAGTTTGGCTACTTTGGAGGCCCAGGAAGGTCAATTCTGTAAACGAGCTGTGAAGGGAAGGTGACCCTACTGGGAAATGGTGAAAACAAAAACAATGTGTTTATCTGCCATCTAAGTCCAGTGAGCATTTGGGTGACTTTAGTACAATATGTGAAACAGCTTAGCTTCCCCACTCTTAATTGCCACAGTAAGATATGAGTTAGGCAAACTAAAGACGTCAAAGAGAGAAAGGCCATTGTGGGGATGATTCCTTAGAATGCCCTGGAAAGAAAGGGTGATTGCATGACTAGGGCAGGACATTTAGAGCCAGAAGAATAATATTTGGGGACTGGTGCCTTGCTTTCCCAAAGCTTACAGGCCAGGGAATGTCCTTCAGGTGTGGGGTAGTCTCTGAGCAGAAGTGGAACATTACTTATGATCAGAGGAAGTAAATAAGGAGCTACAGCCAGAAAAAAGACTAAGGGCAACATATAGGGAGGCATGAAAATGTCTTGAGTTCTGAAATCCCTGTCAATCTTGAAATAGACATTTATGTTCATACTGTTTGGAATGTAGAACCTTGCTTAAAATTTTTCTCTCCCACATGTGACATTATGTACTCTCAAAATTAGCTAACATTTCAAGCCTTTAGGGGCTTTAAAAACCTTTATTGAAGAATAATACATGTATAGAAAAGTAAGTCAATTAATTTTCACAAAAGTGCATGCATTTGATTAACCAACATCGTAATTAATAATGCATCTTAGATTAACTAGCATCTTAGAAGCTCTCTTTGTAACTCCTTCCTGTTTCTACTCCTCTTTAAGGGTAACAATTTTCCAGACTTCCCAAAGAAAAAATAATTTTCCCTCTTTTTGTTCTTTACATAAATAGATTCACACGATATGTACTCTTTTGTATCTAGCTTCTTTCACTCATCAGTAGGTTTGTGAGATCCATCCCTGTTGTTACATATAGTTATAGTTATTCATTGCCATTGCAATAAAGTGTTCCACTGTGTGATTACAGCACAATTTAGTCATTCTACTGTAGTTGGACATTTGGATAGTATCCACTTTTGGACATTACAAATGACACTACTATAAACATTCTGGTGCATCTCTTTGGGTGAACATATGTAGGCATTTCTGTTGCTGAGTTATAGGGCATGCATAAGTTAAGCTTTAGTAAATATTGTTTTTTCTAATGTGGTTATACCAAATTAATTTCATATTGGTATATTTTGAGGAGGGTAAAGTGTGTTTCTAGGACTCTATTAGAATAGAATATTATCTATCAAGGCAATTCTAGGGGCCAGATATGCTTATGCTACTAGTAATGGGATCAGCCTTGGAGCCAAAGGAAATCAGAGAAACAAGCAGATGGAGAACCAATGCCCTGTCAGGTATAGAATTGGGATAAGCTATTGCTGTTGGTGCACTTTCACTCTGAGGACCTTTCAGAGTGACCTATTAGTATTGCAGGAACTAGCTTAAACATTGTGTTTGTTGGATGAATGACAGTAACAGGAATTGAACATAAAATTTCAGACATCATTTATTAATTCTATGTACTCCATTGATTTCCTGGATTGTTTCCTTTTCCTATTTGAATACATATTAAATATTAGCTACCTGCTTTTGACAGGAAACTATGATCACTGAACCATCTAAATAGATACTCAAGCTACTGCTAAAATTCTTGAGTGCTTTGCACTGTTATTAACTGTAGAATATTCTCCGCAAAAGTAAAAAAAAAAAAAGTCCATGAGATGGGAAAATATGATGCATTTAAAAAAACTGGAACAAATATTGGCCCTTAAAATTATGGATGGATTATTATATTTTTGAAGCCTGGAAACATAACCAGCAAGTCATCAGATAGTTGACTTCCTGAATTCAGAGTATCAGGAAGTTACCAGAATAGTTTGGGATGAGCTTGTATCAAGTCAGTTTGATGTCATTATTTGACTGAATGCCACATAAAGAGGAAGCAGTAGATGCTATCTGGACTTCTGAAATTTTAGATTTCTTCCCATGTGACATTTGTGTTAGTAAATCAGAAACATGGGGGAATGTTTGAAAAGCAGCGTGTTCTGATACACGGACTTTGGAGTCATATAGACCTGCACTGGAAATCCAGTTCTGTTACTTATTAGCTGGAGGTATGTGACTTCAGATAAGTTGCCTACCTTATTAAATTGCTGTTTCCTCATCTAGAAAGTTGGAATAATAACACTTGCCCTACAGGGTTGCCATGAGAATTAAAGGAGCTAATTTACATATTTGTACAATTTCTCAGCCTTTTAGACTTTCCCTCTTACGTACTCTTCTCTTTGGAGGTCAGGTGGTACTGCAACATGGAGCCACAGCGTCTAGCTCCATAAGTCTCTCTGTGCCCAGTCCCCCTTTGTCTGGTTGCTGTCTGCCTCTCCTATCATAGAACTTCTCGCATAGGGTTTGTTTACTATTTATTGATATCTGTCTCTGATAGACTGTAATCTATCAGGAAGCAGGAACTAGGTCTATTTTACCCTAAACAGCTAGCAGAGAGCCTCCCAAATAATTGAAAAAAAATTATCGAACTTTCCCAACTCCCCTTACGCTTGATTATTTGAAAGTTAGAAAAGAAAGTCCCCATTTTGGCAGTGTTATTGATACATGGAAGCCTGAAAAACAATTCAGTGAACTCAAAAATTTAGAGTGGCCAAGCTAAACAGGTTGAGATTATGAATAAAAACAAACCAAGCTGACACAAGACAGGGAATAATTATGTACATACAAAGGAAGTAGACATGACTGAATGTGAGTCAGCAGCCTAGTGCTGTTATTAAAAGTGCAAACATGATTCTAGGATGTATTAATAGATGCAAGACATGCAGAAGCCATGGGGTAATCTGCCTATTTTGACTTGGCATTGCCTGAGATCTTGTTGAAGAGCTGTGTATTTTTTGGTGCTCCATATTTATTAGAAGTTACTAAGAAATTGAGGAGGGTCTGGCTGATGGATACAAAAATGGTTAAAGACATCAAACATATCTGCTATGAGGAAAGTTTAAACCTGTTGTGATATTTTTGCTCTGGAGAAGAAACTCGAGAGTATTAAATAAGCATAGAGTGTACTGTGCTTTTCAGGACACTGTGTAAATATATGATGAATATAAGACAATGCCATTAACCCATAGAAATGAAGTATTCTTGAGAAGGTATATGATGCATGCGCCTTCCTGCAGGAAGCTGAGTGCTTAAGGCTTTCAAAATAGACAGTTTTCAATCCCTCTTGGAAAGTTGCATAACCTTGCTAAGTAGTCATTCAGAGTTTTATCACTTAAGAAGTCAAACAATTCTTTTTCCTAAACCCAAATCTCTTCCTCTTTGATTTTGACAATATTCTCTGATTTGGGTCCATCACTGATGGGGAGAACTTGAATATCCTTAATATTAACTTCTTAATATATCTCAAATCACTAGTCATCTCCTTGCTGTGATTTTGACATCTCTTTCCTAGCCTAAAATTCTCTAACTTCCCCTTCCTTAGGTACTCTTTGTAATTCTTTTCTGAACTTTCTCCCTGATATCCATATTCTGTGGGAGTGAGCTTGATGACTTGAATAGGGTATAATAATCTAAAGGTGTCTGACTTGTTAAAAAAAAAAAAAAAAAGAAAGCCCAAAACAAAAAAAAAATTCATATACAACTTTGGTTAACTATACCTCTCATTTTTTCCTTTAAAAATTCCTTTTCACCTTTTTTTTTTCTCCTTAAGAAGCTGCCTATCATTTATACCTAACATTTAATTTCCGTCTTTGTAGGAATAGTTTTCATCTAGTAAAGAAAATTTTGCACTTTGGGAGGCCAAGGCGGGTGGATCACAAGGTCAGGAGATCGAGACCATCCTGGCTAACACGGTGAAACCCCGTCTCTACTAAAAATACAAAAAATAAGCCGGGCGTGGTGGCGGGCGCCTGTAGTCCCAGCTACTTGGGAGGCCGAGGCAGGAGAATGGCGTGAACCCGGGAAGCGGAGCTTGCAGTGAGCCGAGATCGTGCCACTGCACTCCAGCCTGGGCGACAGAGCAAGCAAGACTCTGTCTCAGAAAAAAAAAAAAGAAAATTTTGAATCTGATTTCCCCGTCATAGTATTAGCATACATTTTGTGAACAGAGCATTGCTGCCTTTGTTCAGGTGTGGGTTAGACAACCTACTAGGAAGAGTACCAGGGCTGAGTCTTAGGGATCTTACTAAAGGCAGCACTCCAGACTGGTGCAGAGGCGGCAATAACTATCCTTCACTATAGTCTTCAAAGCAGGCATCCCTTCACTCAATAGTGATAAGGTAAATAGCAAGATGAATGGGATAGAGTGGAAACTTTTTTCATCATCACGCTAAACCATCTTTTATTTTTTTCTTGTCCGTGTGGGCTACTAACTAACCTAGTTGCCAACCTAAAATTGAGTACTTAGTAAAACTGTCTTAAAACTGTTTCTCAACAATAAAGGGAAATAGAAACATCTTTGTATTTCACCAATGCACTTTGGGAGGCCAATGTAATTAAACGAGTGCGCCAGTAAAAGGAAAGAACTAGTGGGCAGTAATGGGTAAACATGTATCAACAAAGTCTCATGAAATAATGATAATAGTAGCAACTGATTTGTAGAATAAAAGAAAAAACATTTTACTTTGAAAATACTGGACAACAATAATATGTGGATCAAGAGTCTTTAAAATGGGTTTAAAGTCCTTGTATTGTTCAGGAAAGGGATTAAGATATTAATTTATGTTAGAGTTTATTAAGTATATACATAATAAAATTTCAAAGGTGAAAAATACAATAATAATAACAGAGTACATAATTTTTAAACTGGTAATGGGAGCCAGGCACGGTGGCTCATACTTGTAATCCCAGCACTTTGGGAGGCCAAGGCGGGCAGATCACCTGAGGTCAGGAGTTTGAGACCAGCCTGGCCAGCATGGCAAAACCCCGTCTCTACTACAAATACAAAAATCAGCTGGGTGTGGTGGCGGGCACCTGTAATCCCAGCTACTCCAGAGACTGAGGCAGGAGAATTGCTTGAACCCGGGGGGCAGAGGTTGCAGTGAGCCAAGATCACATCACTGCATTCCAGCCTGTGAAACAAGAGCGAGATTCCATCTCAATAAAAATAAAAATCAAAATAAATAAAATAAAAAATAAACTAGGAATGGGAAAAACATTAAATTACAAACAAAAGGCCACAGATAATAGTAACAATAATAATGAAGGCAAGAGTAACTCAGGCATACAAGTCTATGAGAATTGAGGAGATTTCACAGAGGAGGTGGTGTTTAAGCTGAATTTTGAAACAAACAAAGATAGGGCTGGGGAAAGTGCATTTTATGCAGAATGTACCAAAAAAGAGCAAACGTATAGAGAGCAATAAGACTTTCTGGGATTTGGGGAGCTGCAAGAAGTTCAGTGTGGCTGGAATTAGGTTTCAGTAGCCTAGTCTGGAAAACTAGGCGGAAGCTAGACCATAAAGCAAGAGCCGTGCAGGCCATGATTGGGACCTGGGACTTTATCCCATGAGTTCTCGAGAGAGTCTCTGAAAGAATCTAGACCCTTGTTACCTTTTCACTTGGACTGAAGTAACAGCAATGGGGCTACAGCAAAGGACAATTATGTGTGGCATGTTATGGAGGTGAAATCAATGGGACTAAATGATGTGCAGATGAGAAGGAAAGGAAACTGACCAGGGAACAAGGTTTACAGCTTGGAAGATTGCATGCAGTTATGCCATTTATTGAGGGAGATGCTATAGTAGATCTTAGTTTGAGGAAAAGATTGTGAGAATAGTTTTAAAAGTTTGCATTATAGATGCTTATAAGGACACCCAGATAGAAGTGTCTAGTTGAAAATATAGCTGTATTTAACATTAAAATTAAAATAGATGGTTGTCTGCCATGAAATGTTGCGTCTACACAGATCTACACTCAAGGGCAATGACTCTTTAAATATTAGAGAAATCAAGGTTTTAATACCTAAATATTCCTAAAGAGGAGCATGAGCTTGAAGAACAGTTGTTCAATAAAAACCGGCCTAACATAAAGGGCTTTCTCCAAATTTGTTTTACAGGTGCCTCTGGATGGATTCTACCAATATGTACTGCATGAATATTTTTCATGTCTCACATTGGCTAAAAGTTGAGCACTATTCTATTTCCTCGCATTTTCCTAAGATTTCACACCAGGCTGTATTCATGGTACCATGTTCTTTGCATGCCTATATTTTATTTTTGTTAATTAAAGGGAGAAGAAATAGATAACAGGTCTTTTGAGATCATAGAAAATTCAGACATTTTTTGAGTTTGTTTTGGAAGGCAAAAAGTTGGCAATCACACACATCACACAAACACATACAGATGCACACACACACACGCACACGCACATATCTTGTGCCTTCTGTTCTGACAATGTATCTTGCCCAGCTCCATCCCACTGCCAGCAGCCTGGAACTTAGTGAGCTGGTGAGTGGAGTCAAGGACACTGTCTTTTAAGCAAGTCTACAACTTGGTTTCCTCAAATCTTTTTTTGTTTTTTTTTAAACTTTTACCTACCCACCAGGTCGTTGTAAGGATCAAAGGATGTAATGTTTGTGAAAGTTTAAAAAAAACTGTAAAGGACTATACAAATGTGAGAAGGTAAAGAAACATAGAGAACTATTCATTTCCATTTGCAATACAGAAATGTACCTGTTTGTACTTTTCTTTGTGCTGAAGATGTTTAGTCATAAGTGGGGCTGTGGGAAGACTTTTGATCACGCATAATTTCTCAGGCACACACTGCTTAAAGATACATTTATCTTTCTCTGACCTAATCCCTCTGTGTATTTCAATTCAATTGAAGTTTCTTGCAGGCTTGTGCTGTTTTCACTCATTTTTACCATCATACACTTTATAGTCATTCCTACAGACTTCAAAAATGTATCAGATAATTCTGGGACAAAAAAGCCCTGGGAATCTGCTTCAGGGAGAACTGTTTTTCACGAATAGGTTCTAATCCCATTTCTCCAAGTGTATTTATCTTATTGTTTACTTTCATGGTTTGTTTTGATCAGCTCTCTATCAAATTGCTTTGTAAAATCCCAGAACTCTAGGACTGTGACGTTACACACCATGCAGTCTCCCGCTGATGTTTGTGGGGCAGCCACCAAGTGGCCACAAGCATGTGTTCGCAGCCTCCCTTATGAGAGTGCCTGGCCAAACTGCGGTCAGAAAAGCTTACCTAGGAGCCACCAACTCCTGGGAATCTGGCTGCCTACCCGGAAGAGATGGTGGCATGCATTGGCTGGTTTTTAGCCCTGGTGACTTTGAGAGGGAAACTGAGTGAGATACACAGATCCTAATAAATAGGCATCAAAGTGGTTATACCTGTTGAGCCAACTTAACAGAGCAGGGCAGATTGTAAATATTCTAAAATTAAATTCATGATGACAAACAGCTCTTTAACTTACAACTACTGTTAAGGTTGCTATACCTCATGCTTGTGTTTCTTCTCCATTAGAGAATGATATGGTTTGGCTGTGTCTGCACCCAAATCTCATCTTGAATTGTAGCTCCCATAATTTCCATGTGTTGTGGGAGGGCCTTGGTGGGAGATAATTGAATCATGGGGGTGGTTTCCCCCATACTGTTCTCCTAGTAGTGAATAAGTCTCACGAGAGCTGATGGTTTTATAAGGGGAAATGCCTTTCACTTGATTCTCATTCTTTCTTGTCTGCAGCTGTGTAAGATGTGCCTTTTGTCTTCTGCCGTGATTGTGAGGCCTCCCCAGCCACGTGGATCTATGAGTCCGTTAAACTTCTTTTTCTTTATAAATTACCCAGTTTTGGGTATGTCTTTATTGGCAGTGTGAAGACTGACTAATACAGCTAATGAATGTAGGTTACATTGACCTTGAACCTGACTCCCATGGTCTAAGGAAATATCCATGCTGGTCTAGAGAAAAAGTCTTATTATGCCATCCCAACTAAAGTAATTATGGTAAGAAACCAGAGAGATGCAATGGCTTTGAATTACCATGAGAAAATATGTATCTGTATAACAATATCATTGGACTGTACTTAGTTTTTATAGAAAAGGAGAAAGATACAGAATGTTACATCAAAGAACGATATATCCTTTTTTGTGTATTTGTAGTGACCAGAGAATTGACACATAATGTGTTCATATATATGAGAATTACATTAACTCACTTTAATTTTTTTTAAAGTCAGCAAGTCAGTTTTGTGACTCCATTACTGTGAGTCAGAGAATAATTATGATAGACTCAGTGCAACAAACACAGAAATTTGAAAATTAATTTAGCTTATAAAATTACTTCTTAACAAGATAGAAATAGTTCATAGGGAAAAATCAGTGGTGGAAGCACCCTTCAGTATGTTTAGATTATCAAAATGTTCCTAAATGGCTCAAAATATGGTTCTTATATATGATAAATATTTTCTATACTGAAACTATATGTTGACAAATGAACAACATGTACTGTTGGTGAAGAGGCTGTAAGTGTCAAATACTAATTACCATGATTATGATTTGAACTTGTCAGAACTAACATCTTGAAATCTTGAAGAGGATTTGCAGAAGGATGGGAACAGAGCATATTGCAAGTTCTTTTTTTTTCTTTGATTATTGAGAATATACAAGTAATGTATACAAGTAATATACATGAAAGATGGTGCTGTGATGTAATTACATCCTTCTTAAAGACCATTCTACATAATACCATGTTGCATGTCATTACACATGAAATACTGGTCCACATTGTTCGTCTTCTGTGCTTGCCTTGATAATTTTTTCACAGCTTTTTCTAGATTTCTTACATGTTATAATTTAAAGAGAAATGTAATATATCACCAAGTAGGAGGATTTTAATCATCTTTCCTTCTACTCAGATGAGACTGGTTTATCTTTAGGAAATTTATGGGAAGGTAAGTACACACTAATACAGAGGATAGGATTAAGATATCTTTCCAGGTCTAAGGTAAGGTAATTTGATTAGGCTTTTAATACTTATCCAGAAGAAAGTTGCCTCTTTTTTTCCCCAGGGTTTCTCCCTTCTGATTAATTGCCTACCTTAATTTGTACAATCTTTCTAAAATTTAGAGCCCACTATTTTAATCTCCAGCTCAAAAGTCCTTGACTCCTGTCCTCCTCCATAAGATCTTTCTGGAAGTTCCTCTCTACACTATAGGATTCTTACTCCTTCATCATGTTGCCCTCAGGTGGCTGCTAGGACACTCATAACACATTATGGCACTCACTGGTCTGCACATTTGCATATCCTATGCTCTGCTGTATATTTCCTGAGCACAGGGACTGGGGATGTCATTTCTACATTCCCAGCACTGAGCACAGAGTTGGACCAAAAGGAGTTCCTTAACAAGTATTTCATGGCTGCACAAAACAGTATCACCTTTCATTGCATTAAGACCCCTCAAAAATCTGGCTCACTCTTTTTTTCCAGCCTCTTCTTCTTTCCCTTGTACTTAGCTTCCAGATGGCAGCCACTCAGGATCATTTAAACACTCAAGTTTTTGCCCTGTGCCCATGCTGGTCTCCATGTCTCTTCTTGTTGAGATCTTATTTACTTCTTTCAGCCTAATTTAAATACTCATGTGTATATCTGAATGTATGTGTACGTGAGAAAACGTTGACCCTTCTCTAACCCCAGCTAGGATTAATGTTGTCTCCTGTGTGTGCTACTCTGTAATCTGTTTAATCCCAGTTGGCTTGCATTATAGCTAGCTGTGCATATCATGGTTTCCCTTACTTGCTGTTGAGTTCCTTGAAGACAGGAGCATGTTGATATGTTAATTCATTCAAAATATGTATTGGACACTTTCTAGGTTCCAGGTATTGTCCTATGTTCTGAGCACAATGTGGTAATGATAATAAACAAAATCCTTGTGCTCAAAAATCTAACATTCTATTCATGAGAGAAAGATAATAAAAACATAAACAATGCAAAATATATCTGACGGTGATAAGTACTCTAGTGAGACATAAAGCCAGAAAAGAGGGATACATGCTGATCACCAAAAGCCTCTTTGAGGAGATGACCTTTGTGTAGAGATCTGAAGGAAGGCGCATCTTTGTAGAGGAGCGTTTTGTGCAGAGTTAGCAAGTCCAAGGACCCCAAAGCAGGAGTGAGCTTGCAGTGATTAAGGAAGAGAAAGGAGGCCGGGGTGTGTGCGCCAGAGTGAGTTGGTGGAAAGTAGAGTGAAAGGCAGAGCTCCAGGATTACAGATCAGTAAGGCCTGATATGCCCTGGCAAACACTTGGGATTTTACTCTAAAGACATGGGGAGTCCTTGATGGGTTTTCGGTAGAGGAGTGACATGAGCAGACTTATGTCTTAGAGGCATCACCCTGGTTACTGTGTCTACGGAATTGTCTGTAGTGGGGCAGGTACAGAATTAATGAGATCAGCTAGGGTCCTGATGCAACTGTTTAAGCAAGAGATGGTTGTGCTTGGATGCAGTTTGTGGAAGCATTGAGAAGTGGTTGGATTTTGGACATATGCAAAGCACTGACACATTTGCTGAAGGATTTGTTAAGAAAAGAGGGAAACCAAAGATGACTTCAAGGACTTTGGGCTTAGTTAACAGCAGAATGGATGTGCTGATTACTAAAATAAGTTAGACTACAGAATGGATAGGCTGGGAAGGGGTAATAAGTTTGAGATATGATAAGTTTGAGATGCTTATTTGATAATTTGGTGGAAATATTAAGTAGGTAAGTTTGTATTTAAATCAAGAGCTTAGGGCTATAGAAAATTTGAAAAATTTTTATCCTATGAATAGACAATACTGAAAAATCTGGGTCTGAATAAGTATCAAATGAAGTTAATTATAGATTATAAAGAGATTTTTAAGAACCGAAACCTCCTCCGTTTAGAGATCAAACAAATGAGGGGAACCAGCTAAAGAGACTAAGATGACGCACCTTCGGAGGTACTTGGGAGGGTTAGTCGCTCAGTAAGGATTCTCTGAGTGATTTGCTGTTTCTAGTGTAGGGGCAATTCCTTTCATTTGCTTTTGATGGTTCTTGCGACTAGGGAGCACTAAAGGAGAAGCGAGTGCTTCTACCATTTGACCCTAAAGACAGAGTTTTTCCTGCAGTTATTAGCCTGGAAGTGTAGTTCTATTCCTGCCATCTGTGCTCTCCCTAGATTTCCACTTCATCCTCAAGGCGAGGGAGTAATCCTCTTCTCTTTTGTGTATACCTCTACTTAGAAGGTAGAATTTTGTGGTTTATCACCTTCTCAAGATTGCTCTTGGTATTTATTTTAATTGATTTCATCTCTATTGGGAACATGTCATGATTTGGCCAGGGGGCAATTGTATGATGACATGGTTGGTTCAGGGGCTGCCTCATGACATTGAGGTACTTTTAGTGCACAAGCCCTACTTGATCACCTTCATCGCTTGAAGCAACATCTTTAGTAAATCCTTCAGTCACTTAGTTTCCACACTCGGGGTGTGTTACTGTCAAATATTCCAAACTGCAAATATTTTTGAGAATGTAAATGAAGCCTGACTCATTATAAACCTGTGAACTCACCCTAGTCACTAGAGCAGATGGAATGTGAACAAAGGTCAAAATAGATTCATCTCAGTAGTACGTCTGCTGACACTGTAATAGGTACTTAACTTTCTCCATTCCTTACCTTACCCCATGACAAACTATGAAAACAACAATGTGGTTGTGAGCATGTTTAAAGCAACATCTTACTCCATGCCCAGTGGCATTTCTTAGCTTTAAAGTGGGGGCTGCCATCTTGCTAAAATAGTGATCAATTAAGACTGGCAACATGAAATCTTGATAGAGAAAAATAGAATTTTATTTCTCATAAACTATCAACTTACTGCTTTAATGGAGATTGAGAAAAAATATACATAAAAAGGATAAAATCCATGTAAATTTTGGTGCCTTTGGAGCATATTTTATGATTTTCTATAATATAGTTGTCTTTTGGGTGTGCGTTACCTCCTATAATAATAAACTTTGTTTACCTATTTTTAGTATCTAGCTAAAGTTGGGTGGTAGGTGAAAATAGGTTATGTTAAGAAATTTGTTGTCAATAATTTATAAAGTATTCAACACATGAGTGTGTATAATTGTGCAGAATATACTTTTAGTAGTTAATAATAAAAAGGGAGAAGCCCCTATGATGCTCAATCTATCTACCCATCCACACATATATACATGTATATACATACACACATACATGTAGGCTAGAGATATATATGTGGCTAGATTAAGCATAATAGATGCATATATATGGCATATATATGTATATCCAGCCTACAGTAGGTATTTTCGGCCAACTCCTGTTATGGAAGTCATTAGAAATAGGTTAAAAAATTTACTGGAGGAATCCAGGCAGCCCAGACGAGTAGGCTTCCACCCAGTGAAGCACACCCTCTCCACTAAGGGACAGTCAAAGTGCTTCATTGAATGGGTCCTGCTCCCTGTGCCACCCAACTGGGCGAGACCCTCCAACAGGGGTTGTCAGACACCCTATACAGAAGCATTCCTACTGGCATCGGGTCAGTGGACCTCGAGGTAAGAGATCCCAGAGGAAGGGGCAGGCACCCGTCTTTGCTGTTCTCCAGCCTCCTCAAGTGACATCTCCAGGCACAGGAGCAAACCAGATGAATAGGGCCTGAAGTGAACCCCCAGCAAACCACAGCAGCCCTACAAAAGAGGAATCTGACCATTGAAAGAAAAACAAACAAACAGAAAGCAACAATAACAGCATCAACAAAAAGAGTTCCCACAAAAAACCCCATCCAAGGGTCACCAGCCTCAAAGATCAAACTAGACAAACTCATGGAGATGAGAAAAAATCAGTGAAAAAACTCTGAAAGCCCAAAAGACCAGAGTGCCTCTTCTCCTCCAAATGATCACAACACCTCTCCAGCAAGGGCACAGAACTAGATAGAGGATTAGATAGACAAATTGACAGAAGTAGGCTTCAGGAAGTGAGTAATAAACTGCTGAGCTAAAGGAACATGTTCTAACTAACCCATTGCAAAGAAGCTAAGAACCTAGATGAAAGTTTACAGGAGCTGCTAACTAGAATAACCAGTTTAGAGAGGAACATAAATGACCTGGTGGAGCTGAAAAACACAGCACGAGAACTTCATGAAGTATACACAAGTATCAATAGCCGAATTGACCAAGTGGAAGAAAGGATAGCAGAGTTTGAAGATCATCTTGCTGAAATAAGGCATGCAGACAAGATTGGAGAAAAAAAATAAAAAGGAATGAACAAAAGCTCTGAGAAATATGAGACTATGTCAAAAGACCAAACTTACAATTGATGGGAGTACCTGAAAAAGACAGGAAGAATGCAACCAAGTTGGAAAATGCACTTCAGGATATTATCCAGGAGAACTTCCCCAACCTAGTAAGACAGACTGACATTCAAATTCAGGAAATATGGAGAACACCACTAAGATACTATGAGAAGATCAACCCCAAGACACATAATCATCAGTTTCCCCAAGGTTGAAAAAAGGGAAAAATGTTAAGGACAGCCAGAGAGAAAGGTCAGGTCACCTAAAAAGGGAAGCCCATCATACTCAAAGTGGACATCTCAGCAGAAACCCTATAAGCCAGAAGAGAGTGGGGGCCAATATTCAACATTTTTAAAGAAAAGAATTTTCAACCCAGAATTTCATATCCAAACTAAGCTTTATAAGCAAAAGAGAAATAAAATCCTTTCCAGACAAGCAAATGCTGAGGGATTTTGTCACCACCAGGCCTGCCTTGCAAGAACTCCTGAAAGAAGCAGTAAATATGGAGAGGAAAAATTGGTACCAGCCACTGCAAAAACACACCAAAATATAAAGGCCAATGACACTATGAAGAAACTGCATCAACTAGTATGCAAAAATAACCAGCTAGCATCATTATGACAGGATCAAATTCACACATAACAATATTAACCTTAAATGTAAATGGGCTAAATGCCCCAATGAAGAGACACAGACTGGCAAATTGGATAAAGAGCCAAGACCTATCTGTGTGCTGTATTCAGGAGACTCATCTCAGATGCAAAGACACACATAGGCTCAAAATAAAGGGATGGAGGAAAATTTACCAAGCAATAAACCAACAAAGATTAAAAACAAAGACGGGCATTACATAATGGTAAAGGGATCAATTCAACAAGAAGAGCTAACTGTCCTAAATATATATGTACCAAATACAGAAGCACCAAAATTCATAAAACGAGTTCTTAGAGACACACAAAGAGACTTAGACTACCACACAATAATAGTGGGAGACTTTAACACCCCACTGTCAATATTAGACAGATCAATGAGACAGAAAAGTAACAAGGATATTCAGAACTTGAACTCAGCTCTGAATCAAGTGGACCAAATAGACATCTATAGAACTCTCCATCCCAAATCAACAGAATATACATTCTTCTCAGTGCCACATGGCACTTATTCTAAAATTGACACATAATTGGAAGTAAAACACTCGTCAGCAAATGCAAAAGAACTGAAATAATAACCAGCAATTTCTCAGACCACAGTGCAATCGAATTAGAACCCAGGATTAAGAAACTCACACAAAACCACACAACTACATGGAAATTGAACAACCTTCTCCTGAGTGACTCATGAGTAAATAATGAGATTAATGCAGAAATCAAGAAGTTCTTTGAACCCAATGAGAATAAAGAGACAACGTACTAGAATCTCTGGGACACAGCTACAGCAGTGGTAAGAGGGAAATTTATAGCAGTAAATGCCCACATCAGAAAGGTAGAAAGATCTCAAACTGACACCCTAACATTGCAATTAAAAGAGCTAGAGAAGCAAGAGCAAACAAATCCAAAAGCTAGCAGAAGACAAGAAATAACTAAGATCAGAGCAGAAATGAGGGACAGAGAGACACGAAAACCCTTCAAAAAACCAATGAATCTAGCAGCTGGGTTTTTGAAAAAAGTAACAACATAGATAGACTGCTAGCTAGACAAGTAAAGAAGAAAAGTGAGAAGAATCAAATAGACACAATAAAAAATGATAAAAGGATGTCACCACCAATCTCACAGAAATACAGGCTACCATCAGAGAATACTATAAACACCTCTATGGAAATAAACTAGAAAATTTAGAAGAAATGGACAAATATCTGGACACATATGCCCTCTCATGATTAAATCAGAAGAATTTACATCTCTAAATAGACCAATAACAAGTTCTAAAATTTAGGTGGTAATAGCTTACTAACCAAAGAAAGCCCAGGACCAGATGGATTCACAGCCAAATTCTATTAGAGGTACAAAGAGGAGCAGGTACCATTCCTTCTGAAACTATTCAAACAGTTGAAAAGAAGGGACTCCTCCTTAACTTATTTTATGAGACCAGCACCATCCTGATACCAAAACCTGGCAGAGACACAACAAAAAAAAGAAAACTTTAGGCCAATATCCCTGATGAGCATCAATGCAGAAATCCTCAATAAAATACTGGCAAACTGAATCTAGTGGCACATCAAAAAGCTTATCCACCATGATCAAGTCGGCTTCATCTCTGGGATGCAAGGCTGGTTCAACATATGCACATCAATAAATGTAATCCGTCACATAAACAGAACCAGTGACAAAAACACAGGATTATCTCAATAGATGGAGAAAAGAACTTTGATAAAATTCAACATCCCTTCATGTTAAAAACTCTCAATAAACTAGGTATTGATGAAACATATCTCAAAATAATAAGAGCTGTTTATGACAAACCCACAGCCAATATCATACTGAATGGGCAAAAGCTGGAAGCATTCCCCTTGAAAACTGGCACAAGACAAGGAAGCCTTCTTTCATTACTCCTATTCAACATAGTATTGGGAATTCTGGCCAAGGCAATCAGCCAAGAGAAAGAAATAAAGGGTATTCAAGTAGGAAGAGAAGAAGTCAAATTGTCTCTGTTTGCAGATGATGTGATTCTAAAACCCCATCATCTCAGCTCCCAAAACTCCTTAAGCTGATAAGCAACTTCAGCAAAGTCTCAGGATACAAAATCAATGTGCAAAAATCACAGGCATTCCTATACACCAAAAATAGACAAGCAGGGAGCCAAATCATGAATAAACTCTCATTCAAAATTGCTACAAAGAGAATAGCAATAGCAACAGCTAACAAAGGAAGTGAAGGACCTCTTCAAGGAAAACTGCAAACCACTGCTCAAGGAAATAAGAGAGGAAACAAATGGAAAAACATTCCATCCTCATGGATAGAAAGAATCAATATTGTGAAAATGGCCATACTGCCTAAAATAATTGATAGATTTAATGCTATTCTCATCAAACTACCATTGACATTCTTCACAGAATTAGAAAAAATTACTTTAAATTTCACATGGAACCAAAAAGAGCCTGTATAGCCAAGACAAGCCTAAGCAAAAAGAACAAAGCTGGAGTCATCACATTACCTGACTTCAAACTATATTACAAGGCTACAGTAACCAAAACAGCATGGTACTGGTACCAAAACAGACATATAGACCAATGAAACAGAACAGAAATAACACCACACATCTACTGCCATCTAGTCTTAGACAAACCTCACAAAAATAAGCAATGAAGAAAGGATTTCCTATTTAATAAATGGTGCTGAGAAAACTGGCTAGACATATGCAGAAAACTGAAACTGGACCTCTTTCTTACACCTTATACAAAAATTAACTCAAGATGGATTAAAGACTTAAATGTAAAACCAAAAAGCATAAAAACCCTAGAAGAAAACCTAGACAATACCATTCAGGACATAGGCATGGGCAAAGACTTCATGACAAAAACGCCAAAAGCAATGGCAACAAAAGCCAAAATTAACAAATAGAATCTAATTAAACTAAAGAACTTTTACATAGCAAAAGAAGGTATCATCAGAGTGAACAGGGATCCTATGGAATGGGAGAAAATTTTTGCAATCTACCAATCTGACAAAGATCTAATATCCAGATCCACAAGAAACAAACAAATTTATAAGAAAGAAACAAACAAGCCCATCAAAAAGTAGGCAAGGGATATGAACAGACACTTCTCAAAAGAAGACATTTATGTAGCCAACAAACATATGAAGAAAAGCTCAACATCACTGATCATTAGAGAAATGCAAATCAAAACCACATTGAGATATGATCTCACACCAGTCAGAATGGCGATTATTACAAGGTCAGGAAACAATAGATGCTGGCAAGGCTGCACAGAAATAGGAATGGTTTTACTCTGTTGGTGGGAATGTAAATTAGTTCAAACATTGTGGAAGACAGTGATTCCTCAGGGATCTAGAACCAGAAACACCATTTCACTCAGCAATCCCATTGCTGGGTATATACCCAAAGGAATACAAATCATTCTACTATAAAGACACATGCACAGGTATGTTTATTGCAGCACTATTTACAATATCAAAGACATGGAACCAACCCAAATGCCCATCAATGATAGACTGGATAAAGAAAATGTGGTACATGTACACCATGGAATACTATACAGCCATAAAAAGGAATGAGATCATGTCCTTTGCAGGGACATGATTGAAACTGGAAGCCATCATTCTCAACAAACTAATACAGGAACGGAAAACTAAACACCGCATGTTCTCACTTATAAATGCGGCTTGAACGATGAGAACACATAGACACAGGGAGGGAAACAGCACACACTGGGGCCAGTCAGGGGTTGAGGGAAGAAGGAAGTGAGAGTATTAGGAGAAATAGCTAATGCATGCAGGGCTTAAAATCTAGATGATAGGTTGATGGGTGCAGCACACCACCATGGCACGTGTATACCTATGTAACAAACATACACATTCTGCACTTGTATCCCAAAACTTATAGTTAAAAAAAAATGCTTTACCAACCACATACTGGCAATGTCATAAGTGACCTTTAAAAAATGGAAATGGTCGCCTCCAGTCTAGGATTTAGAAAGGTCAATGGGCAATTTAAAATAAAAAAAAACTAGTATATTTTTAAAACTTGTCCATGGAGACAAACTTTTTTTACTCTGCTATGTAAGCTTCCATTGGACTCTTTTAGACACAACAGAATAATATTTTTTGGTGATAATAGATCACATAGAATCAAAATAGTTGGGAAAAACTTTAATTAACAATGATGAACAATTACATAGCACATTTAATTAATGCCATTTATTCATCATTGTAACCCATGAGGCAACCTCTTTTATACAATGAAGATGATGAAGTAGTGAGTTAACTCCTAGTGATTCTACTACTGGCCATAAATTTGTCTTGGAAATGATGCAGTGAAAGCTCTCTCAGATATTTATTTTAACAGAGGAATTTTAGATAGAGAAAATCCTGGAAGGAGGAAATGGGCAGCTGCAAACTTTAAGGAAGGCATAGAATAA
Source organism: Hylobates moloch (assembly GCF_009828535.3). NCBI lineage: Eukaryota > Metazoa > Chordata > Mammalia > Primates > Hylobatidae > Hylobates > Hylobates moloch. The sequence continues at coordinate 4,439,069 of NW_026652299.1, forward strand.
AAAAAGAAAAGGGACTTTCAAGAAACTTGCATTGTGAAGTGTGAAGGTGTGTGTGCATGCGTCTGTGTGTATGTTATTGATGGTGGTGGTGATGGTGGTGGTGATAGTGGGACTCTATTGGACCACACTGCTACCTGCCTCCAGGCCACACTCTAGGGATGAACTCCCTGGAGCTTCAGGTCACTCTTCTGGCTGCCAGCCCCCAGACTCTCTTTTCCTCTCCAAATCTTATCAGCGATTGTAACGTTTTGTTTTATAGTACAGTTTTTACGAAGTCAAGTTCTCCTTTACATACTCACATCAAGCATTTGATAAAAACTGTTCAACTTGAGCACATTTTTCTTATTAAAAATAGTATTAAGATTACTTTTGCATGAATATGAGATGTTACTTGCTGAAAGAGATTATTACTCCTCAATCAGCATTTTAATAATAAGGTGCTAGCTGAAAGACAAAGCAGACATTTTGTAAGAAACTGTTCTTTTTCTGTATTTCTTTTAAAAATAATGTTTAATATTTCTGATTAAAATATTAAAAAGTATGAAGAATAAAATGAAATATTACCTCTGATTCCAGCCTCCAGAGATAACTACTATTAATATTTTGGTGTCTTTCTTTGTCTAGGTGTGAGTATATGTGTATATTGACCTGCCCTATACTATACATATAATTTTATATTCCACTTTCTTAATCCAGTAATATATGAATTTTTTAGGAATTCAATGCTATTTTAAAACACTATTAATCATTTTATATTTATTGCTTAAATATATCTCTGCCTAGAGATATGCATTTATCTATTGTTTGTTTTATATCATAAATAAAGCTATGATAAAAAGTCTTTGAATATAAACTTTAGTCAGCAAAAACTGTGGCTATTTTGGTCTGTTTTTGAATCTCATAAAAATGCTTCCCGTGCTGTATTTTCTCTTTTTTAAAAAAATACTCTTTCTTTTTTTTCATTAAAAAATATATGGAACATTTCACAAATTTGTATATCAACCTTGCATAGGGGACATGCGAGTCTTTGTATCATTCCAATTTTAATATATATGTTGTCAAAACGAGCACAAGTGCCTTATTTTCTTCAATTTGCTCTATAGAATCCAAATTCATTGGTCAATAGATGTTTCACTATTTAAAAGACTAAGTTGTGAAATAAGTTTGTGAAATGTTGAATTCAACAAAGATACAAATTTTTCTACAGGACTTCTCGGAGCCTTTAATATGCAAATGTGTGCTGAAAATTATTAAAAGAGAGATCAGGTATGCAGGGCACTATTTTTCCAAAGATCACAGAGCGATTGTTCTATGGAATTTTAGTTTGGAAAATATTAAATGTGATTCTGTCTTTTGATTCAGAAGAGTTGTATCAGTTATATTAGTTGGGGGTAACACAAGGCTATGCTGCAATAACAAAAGCACGGTGAAATCTCTATGGTTTAATACAACAAAGGTTTATCCCTTGCTCATGTCATAGTATGTAATAGTTTCTTCCTAAATAGTGTCCCACGGGCCCAGCCTGCTTCCAAATTCTAACTCCACCAGCTGTTTTTCTCTTTCAACCACCTGCATGAGATTGCACGTGGAGAGAGCACACCTGCTCTTCTTTCTTCCAGTGTTTAATCGGTAAAAATTAGTCATATGCCTAGACCACTTAGATTCAAAGGACAGAGAAAGATTATGGAGCACATAAATGTTTGATGAATAGTAACAGTCTCTGCCATACCTTTTTTTTTAAAAAAAATAAGTAATAGATGTTGGATTTTGTTGAATGCCTATTTGGAAACTGCTGAGATAATAACATTTTAAAGCTTATTAATATTATGATCCTGCTTACTGCATATCCTAATATCAAACTCTTCATAGTCATAAAATAAATCCTTTGCTAAGATGAGAAAGAATTAATGTTCTTTTGAATTAGATTTGATGGTATTTTAACCTAGGATTTTGTATTTATATTCATGAATGAGATGGATTTACAATTTTCTTATTCATTGCTTTTTGTTAGAGATTGTTATCAGGATTTATTATGGAAAGTTTTACATATATGTATTTTTTAAGTAAACTTTTTATTTTGAAATACTTGTACATTTACATGCAATGAATCCATGCACTCGTTTTTCAGTTTCTCTAATGTTAACATTTTGCAAAACTATACTGCAATATAAAAGCCAATATACTGGCACTGTTACAGCCAAGATAAAGAACATCCCCAGTACCACAAAGATCCCTTGTGTTGCAGTTTTATGGCCATACCCACTTCCCACCTGTGCCCACTTCCCTCTTGCCCCCACTTCCTTCTTAATCCCTAATAACAACTAATCCGTTCTCCATTTCTATAACTTTGTCATTTTAAGAATGTTTTATAACTGGCATCATAGAGTATATAAACTTTTGATATTGACTTTTTCTTTTTAAAATTATTTTAAAATACCCATTTTATTTCTTTTTTTGTGTGTGTTGTTACATGGATGTATTAATTTGTTCGCACACTGCTATGAAGAACTGCCCAAGACTGGGTAATTTATAAAGGAAAGAGGTTAAATTGTCTCACAGTTCCACATGGCTGGGGAGGCCTCAGGAAACTTACAATCATGGTGGAAGGCAAAAGCAGAGTAAGGATTTTCTTCACATGCCTGCAGGAGAGAGAAGAGTGAGAAGTGAAGGGGGAAGAGCCCTAGATCTCGTAAGAACTCACTATCATGAGAACAGCAAGGGGGAAAACCACCCTCATGATCCAATCACCTCCCACCACGTCTCTCCCTAGGCACGTGGGGATTATGGGGATCACAACTGAAGATGAGATTTGGTGGGGACACAGCCAAATCATATCAGTGGGTATATTGCATACTGGTGGAGATTGGGCTTCTAGTATACCCATCACCCCAATACCGAACATTGTACCCAAAAGATAATTTTTCAACCTTTATCCCCTTTCCACCATCTCCCATTTTGGAAGCCCCAGTGTCTATTATTTTTATCTCTATGTTCATGCATACCCATTGTTTAGCTCCTACTTATAAGTGAGAACATGTGATATTTGATTTTATGTTTCTGAATTAGTTCACTTAGGATTATGGTCTCCAGCTCCATCTGTGTTGCTGCAAAGGACATGGTTTCATTCTTTTTAATGTCTGCATAGTATTCCATGGTGTAAATGTACCACGTTGTCTATGTCCAGGATTGGCTTTTTTACTCAGGATAATTCTCTGGAGATTCCTACAGGTTATTGTGTTTATCAGTAATTTGTTCCTTTTTATTGCTTAATAGCAGTGTATGATAGGTGTGTATCAGTTCGTTTAATTATTATGCACCCAGTGAAAGGACATCTGAGTTGTTTCCAAGTTTTGGCTATTACAAACAAGCTACTATGAACAGTTGTATAAAGGTTTTGGATGAACATAAGTTTTCATTTCTCTATTATAAATGCACGTGACTGAAATTGCTGGGTTGTATAACAGTTGCATGTTTAGTTTTTTAAAGAAACTGCCAAATTGTTTTGTAGAGTGACTACACCATTTCATAAATCCACCAGCAGCATATGAGTGATCAAGTATCTCGTTATCCTTGCCAGTATTTACTGCTATCACTTTGTTTCAATGTCAGCCACTCTGATAGGCATGTAATAATGTCTTGTTGTTTTAATTTGCATGTCCCCTATGGCTAATTATATTGGGCATAATTTCGTATGCTTATTTGCTATCTATTTACTTTCTTTGATGAACTATTTGTTCACTAATTTGTGCCAATACAACAATAGTTGTATTGCTTGATTTAGCTTTTTTTACTATTGAGTTTTGATAGTTCTTTACATATTATAGATACTAGTTCTTTGTCAGATATGTGGTTTACAAATACCTTCTTCCAGTATGTAGCTTGTCTTTTCACTCTCTTAATACAATGTTTTCTCAGAGCAAAAGTTTTTAACTTTGATGGTCTAATTTATTAATATTTCCCTTTATATATATGCTTTGTTGTCAAGTCTAAAAACACTTTGCTGAGACCTGGAGCCCAAACATTTTCTCCTGTAATTTTTTCCCCCAAATTTTATACTTGTACAATTTGTCTTTAAGTCTATGATGCATTTTTGAGTTAATCTGTGTAAGGTGTAAGGTTACACAAATTTGTGTAAGTGTAAGGTATAAGGTTTATGACAAGATTACTATTATTTTTGCCTATGAATGTCCAGTCGTTCTGGCAACTTTTGTTGAAAAGACTCCATTGGTTGTTGCTTCTTTGTCAAAATTCAGTTGGACATATTTGTGTTGATCTCTTTATGGTTTCTCTCTTCTGTTCTATTGATCTATGTGTGGATTGCTCCATTAGTATCACACAGTCTTGACTACTGCAGCCAGACAAAAAGTCTTAAAATCAGGTAGACTCATTACTCTTCTATTATTTTTCTTTTGCAATTTGTTTTTAACTATTCCACTTCTTTTGCCTTTTCATATTATTTTTTGAATAATCTTGTCTATATCTATGAAAAATGAGTAGCAAGGATTTTAATAGGAATTGCATTACACTTGCATATAAATTTGTGGAAAACGAATTTTTTACTATGTAAAGTCTTTTTATCCTTAAACACAGTATATCTCCCCTGTTCTTTAGATCATTGATTTCTTCCACCAGCATTGTTTTAAATATTTCATTAACATACATTTAGGACCATATCAGACAGTGTTATAATTTTGGTTCAATTGTCAAACATGATTTGGGAAAATTTTTAAAAGGAAAGTATATTGCATTTATCCATATTTTTATTTACAAAGTTCTTCCTTCTTGTTTCAAGGATCCTACTTTTATCATTTATTTTCTGTTAAGAGAATTTTCTTTAGCTATTCTTTTAGGGGAGGTTTGCTGAAGACAAATTCTCTTAGTTTTACTTCATCTGAAAATGTCTTGAGTTCCCCTTTATTGCTGAAGAATACTTTCTCTGCGTATCTTTCAGTATTCGAAAAACTGTGCCACTTCCTTCTGGCCTTCATAGTTTTTTATAAGAAATCACTGTCTCTGATTTATTATTTTTTAATATAGGTAAGCTTTTGTCTCTATCTCATTACTTTCAGGATTTCTTTGTCTTTGTTTATAGAATTTTGACTATGATGTTTTATAGTGTGATTTCATAGTATTTCTCCTGCTTTGGGTTTGCTTAGCTTCTTAAATCTGTAGACTATGTCTCTTGCAAAATTTGGGAAATTTTCAGCTATTATTTCTTTGAGGTTGTCAGTTTCTTAGGTCCAACTCTGGAATATATGAGGCATAAAGAAAACCCAGGGAACTTATCGCCATGTTGTTTCATGAGTCCTGAAGGTCCTATTCAGTGTGGCTCTTTCCTTCCATTTTTTAGTTCACTAATGTTTGTGTTACACATAATGTCCAGAACTTTTAGTTGTACTTAGTGAGAGGAATAAGAAAATGTATTTTTACTCCATATTCTCAGAATCTATATATGTTTTCTAGTTGTATCACTTGAATATTTATTGCACATAGGATTACCTGTTCCTTAATACTTTGCAAGAGTTTTCTAATGAAATTAGTTGGCTGATTAACAAAAAATAAATCCAAAAGAATTTATTTCTCAAAATGTTAAAGATAATTTATAATGAAGATTATATCTGAATTGGTCTTCAAAAACTAAAATTCACAGGATAAAAAAGGTTAAATCCTTTCAGGTGTAAAGAACAGTAGGAGTCATCATACTAAAGAGCATCTTATAAAAGTTAAGGGAAGACAAGAGTAGATTGAAAATAAGATTTTAAATTCCCAAATCTTAAATGCTTATAGACCATTGGTGGGAATAGACATTAGTTCAGCCACTCTGGAAAGCAAGTTGGAGATTTCTCAAATAACTTAAAACAGAACTACCATTCAATCTAGCAACCTCATTACTTAGTGTATACCCAAAGGAAAATAAATTGTTCTACCAAAAAGACACATGCAGTTGTATTTTCATCACAGCACTATTCACAATAGCAAATATATAGAGTCAATCTAGATGCCCATAAGTGAAGGATTGGATAAAGAAAATGTGGTACATACATATCATGAAATACTGTGCAGCCATAAAACATGAAATTATGTCCTTTGCAGTAACATGGATGCACCTGGAGGCCATTATCCTAAGCAAATTCACACAGAAATAGAAACCCAAATACTGCCTAGTCTCACTTATAAGCAGGAGCCAAACACTGGGTACACACTGATATAAAGATAGGAACAATAAATACTGGGGACTACCAGAATGGAGAGGGAGGGAGAGGAACAAGGGCTGAAAAACTACCTAGTGGGTACTATGCTTAGTACTTGGTGGCAGGATCAGTCGTCCCCCAAGCCTCAGTGTTATAGAATATACCCACGTAACAAATCTGCAATCTAAAACAAAAGCTTAAATCATCTTTAAAAATCCCAAATAATGTTATAAAAATAAACAAATCTTTATAATGAGAGAAGAATAGAGTTTTTTTTTTCTGGCAGTGTAGTAGATGAGCAATTTTCAGATGTTTTGTAGTGGGATAATTTTTTTACATAGCCATATCTAAAATTGACAAAGAAAGGAGCAAAGATAATTTTTTTCCATTTCCCCTCTTTTTCATCAGGAAGGAAAATATTTTCCAGAAACGCTCCCTCTCAGCAGATTTTTTTTTTTTTTTGTATTCTATTGGTCAAAATTGGGTTAAAGGGCCATGTCCTTAAACCTATCACTGACAAAGACAATGCACTGAATATTTTATTAACTGTCTTCCTCTCCCCCAAGTTTTCTTTTTTTCTAATTTCTTTTTACTTAAAAATTTTATTTTACTTAAATTGCATAGAGAAAGGGTCTCACTATGTTGATTAGGCTGGTCTGTAACTCCTGGGCTCAAGCAATCCTCTTATCTCAGCCTCCCAAAGTGCTGGGATTACAGGTATGAGCTACTGTGCTTAGTCCCCAATTTTCACTGTATATTCTTCTACAGAAAAATATGTAGTTCTTCAATTATAAAAATACTGTATATTTTTATAGACTGGTAAATATAAAAAACATGGGAAAAAATAAAAATCAGCCATAATGCCATAACTAATAGATATTACTGATAATTTTTAGCTAACTTCAAATTGGATTTTATTTATTTGCCTTTAATACGTTATGTTTTCAATACTTTTGTAGGCAAATGCATATTTCACTGATCTCATTCCTCACCACTGGTAATTTTACAGCACGTTGTTTTCATTTTTGAGCTCTTAATTTGATTGATATTTTGAGTGGCTGAAATATGCACCCGTATAAACACATACCCTTAAAGAATGGCATATGGGTAATATATTTTCCAAGCTCTTGAATGTTTAAGAATATTTGTGTGTTTCATTCATTAATACGTTCATTCCTATAACAATTATTTATTGAACATCCTCTATGTACCTGGCACAATGTTAAATATTAGACTTATAAAGATTAATAGGACAGATATGGCCCATGTCCTCTTGGAGCTTATAACTTACTAGGTAGCAGATACTTAAAACATAAAGGACATGAAGACAAAAAGGAGAGATAAGGGTGATTATATGGGTATGTAATTCAGAAGGAACAACATAACAACCTAGTTTGAGGATCAGAGAACGTTTTTACTTTAAAAAAATTGCATTAGACTGAGACCTGAAATTTTAGCAGAAATGCAGAGTAGGAGGAAGAATATTCTGAGTAACAGAAACTCCATGAATGACGCATTGAGGTAGGAGCAGATGGCAAATTTGAGAGGCTGAAAGAGGACCAGTATACTTAAAACACTGAAAGTGAAGAGGAGTGGGACATATAAATCCTATAAAGAGTGGGTAAAAACTCAATTGTGGATGGTGGATGGCCATGTGAATCACTGTTGGAATTTGGTACATTGTTATAAGGGCAATGAAAATCCTCGAGAAGTTTTAATATGGAGATATGATTATGCATTTCAAATAGATTACTCTAGATATTAAATTTACTTTCAAAATTCTGTATGCATCTTCCTTGTCTTCTGCAATTTAATTTACGAAGTAGAAGTCTGAGGCTAACTTTAATTTTGTTCCTTTAAGTGTAGAATACATTTTTTCTAAATGTTTATAAGAAATTTATTTATTCTTGAAAAACACTGTCCAAGGATTCCTCTAGATATAGATTTTTTTTACTTATTTTTTTTCTGGAACATATTGAATTATTTATATGCATGTATTTAGGACATTTTTAAAAGCCTGGAATGTTTTCTTTAGTTATATCTTTACTTATTGCTCCAATTCTTTTTATTCTGTTTTTTCCCCTTGGGATCCTCTGTAAATTTTGAAACTAAATTTCTACTTTTGTTTCCCTATGCCTACCTTCATTTTCATTTGACACACATATACACACACAAAATCTCTGACAAACACACAGATACTCATGGACATGCACATATATTTATATACATATTGATATAGAAACACACATATAGACATTTAGCAATTTTCATGAAAATTTAGGAGAGGTTCTGTCACGTGTGTTAGCCATTTTAGTCTGAAATTGCCATTCTCGTTTTGGAAACTTCCACCTGAAATCTACAGTGAAGATACAATCCATGCAGGAAAGGGGAAGATGGTACATAAAGAGGTTTGGAATTTGTTTAGTGGCGTTGTGAATATTCCAACAGCTATCCTGAGTGAGTAAAAAAACAGAGTGTGACTTTGTTATCTGCTGCATTAAGTTCTTACCCTATTCCAAAGACAGAATTGCCTTCATGAAATGATAGAGACGATTAATTAGCCTCTTTTTAGGAATTCACAAACCATTCTAGTTCTGTAGCATTCTACTGTATTAAAAACCAACATCAGACAAAACAAAATACAAACATAACTTCTAGAAGAACAATTTTTATAAACCTTTTTGGGAACCCATTTTGGCAGACAGAAATCTCTTCTAACCTGAACGGACTTTTTTAGAAACGTATTTCCCTTTCCTCTCTCCGGGAAACAGAGAGAACAGTCTTTTTGAAAAATGTCCAAATTTCTTGATATATTGAGGAGATGAGCTTCCTCCATTGATTTTCAGTCTCGTACACCAGGTGTATATGTGCATTAAAATTTTTCTGACTTAGCAGGACTTCTAAGTCCAGTCTCCTTCCATAGGCTCCTTTTTGGTGCAATATCATATAAAAATGCCCTTTATACGAAGGAATTATTAATATCTATAAAATGTTGCTTTTAAGTCGTGTATGATTTTTTTCTTGCATGTTATACTTAGTTTGAAAGAAGTATAGTGTCCATGTGAAGAACATGAACTGTAGAATTAGAAGCGCGGGCTGGGATCTTGACCACTGCTTACTAGCTGGGTGAGCTTGGACAAGTGACAGGGTTTCTGTGCGTCAGGTTTTCCATCTGAAAAAAAGGACCCCTTCATTTAAGAGCTAACGTATTCAAGAACATGAAAGAGTACCTGAAACATATTGCTTTATATATGTACTTGTTATTGTTATTTTTAAGGTAATCAGCAATACAAGTCTGTCCTTTCAAGGTGATTTGACAGTGCCTCCTGAAGAAAAGAATTAAGTTCTTGATAAACATCAAGACTCAATAATAAAATTTAAAACTTCACAAGTTATAAAGATTATTATTAAAAGACTACTTTATTACTTTAAAATATTGTTTAGCTTTTTTGAACTTATTTTATGTCTAAATACTCCTTTCAATCTTATATTCAGTAGGAATATGTCTTGAGTGGTCCTCATCAAGAAAGATGACAACTTCTTGTAGAAATTTAACCCTTGGTACCCTCGGAAATTAAACTTCTTCTTTAATTAGTTACATTCCCAGGGATATTTGGGTCTCATTTGTTTGTTTGTATTATTTTGTTTTTCTAGTAAATGGCTTCTTAAGCTGTTATTATCCCCTCCAGTGTCCACTGATTCAGAGAAAATACCAACAAGTGGAATTTATTGCTCTGATTTTGAACTGAATCTTGTGGCTGTTTTTATTGTAATTCAAGGCACTGTTTAATCCCTTTGCTTAGAAGCCATTGGAGTGAAAATGTTCATGTTGCAGATTTACTTTGTGACAATGATGTATGGGAAGATTATTCTGCAAGAACCAGAAAATATGATACTTGTTGGAAGAAATTCAATGTCGCAACCAGTTGAAATAAAGAACATCCAATCCCATGTGCTAACAAAGTGGGGATTCCTTTCCAAAGCTTTGTACTATGCAAAGGATACTTTTCTGGTGTGCCGAGAAGTTATCTCTGGGACTGTCACACTTGGAATTCCAGCAGATTACCCTATCATCAAGTCATCAGTATGCTGCTATTTGAATAAACACAGCTGTTGTTTTCCAAGAAATATGGCTAGGAGCAGCAAGGAAAAAAAGGGCAATTAGTGTTATTGAAATGAAGGGGTACTCAGGATGGCATATATATATATTTATGAGCATTTTCGTTTCCGAATAGCCTATTTACCATGCTGTGACTTAACAGTGGGGGAGTAATGATCCCCTCTCCAAATCCTTGGTACCTTACTGCATTTTGCTATTTGCCTAATATTAATTACAAATAATTTTCATAATTAAAATAAATATATATATTTTAATTTCACATGACCTTGTGCTATCTTCTATCCACAAATCCTTGAAGTTGTGATGGCAGCGTGTTCCAAAGACCTATATATAAGGATAGATGAATAGGATAACCTATTTTAAAATTTATACTAATGATTTCAATAGGTGGAGCAAAGATGTTATTGTCCTGGATCTGGGAATAAGGCTTGCTTTTAGTGGGTCAAGGAGAACCTTCACCATGGTGTAATGCATAGTGGTGGACCAGAAAGATGAGACCATTAACCAGCAGTGTGGCCACAGGCAAGGCATTCCCTCCCCTGGATCTCAGCTTCTTTATCTGTAAACTGTTGAGATTGGATGATATGACCTTTAATGTCTCTTCAAACTCCATGATGCTTTGAACTTAGGCCTTTATTATTCAGGTCTGACACTCAGTGCTGAGCAACACATTTGTTACAGAGACCCACTGGAACCGGTGGTTGTCATCTTTATAAATAAACAAACATTCTGGCTGTTTTTGTGCTTTCAGTATAAATGAAGACAAATAATGGGATGAGTTGTTAATATCTCAGTGCTTTATTCACCTAAAGTAGTTCGTTTTGAATTTGTGTGTTTTTTTTTTTTTTTTTTTTTTTTGAGATGGAGTCTCACTCGGTCGCCCAGGCTGGAATGCAGTGGCATGATCTCAGCTCACTGCAAGCTCCGTCTCCCAGGTTCATGCCATTCTGCTGCCTCAGCCTCCTGAGTAGCTGGGACTACAGGTGCCTGCCACCATGCCCAGCTAATTTTTTGTATTTTTAGTAGAAGCAGGGTTTCACCGTGTTAGCCAGGATAGTCTCGATCTCCTGACCTCATGATCTGCCCGCCTTGGCCTCCCATTGAATTTGTATATTCTTAAATTTTTAGTCTATGGTTAAGAACTCTGGTTCAAAGATATTTGTTTGGCAAGTGTAAGGGGGACTGGGGGGAAGATTGGAGAAGTATGTTAAGGTTATGTTATTTCTGGGGTAAAAAATAAGAAGATGCCAGGAAAAAGAAACTGAAGTTAGAGGCAATGCCTTTTGTTTAGAAGGTCAATGTTGTGGTGCATTTTAAAATCATCGGATTTAAAAAGTACAGAGAGTACACCAGCACCCACTAGCTTGGTGGCTGTGGCTGCTTTAGCATCTTGTCCAACAGCCCTGATGACCAAGCTGTGTATCTTCCTTTTATTTCCTCTCAAGAGGGAGTTGATCTCCAACTTGCAAGTTAGTCTTCGAAATTTAGTTCAATGAAGCCCAAGGATTTTAAAGACATCTCATACACAAAATGACACACGTTCAGGGTATGGGTATGTTGTTTTCCAGTGTTTCTAAGTAGGTGTGAAAGAAAACCTCATTTAAACTCTACTCAGAAATCAACAAAAGCCTTAAAACAAGAATAATGAAGCAGGATGAGTAATGTTCAGGGTCTACACTGAGACAAGGATGATGAGGGCATTGGTTCTTCAGTCAGAACAGCAACTGTCTATGCAATGTCTGAGGTCTGACTGCGCGACCTTGGGCCCAGCCACAAAATACTGTCACCCAAACCCAACCCCTCCTCATTAACAGTAACAACACACAGCAGTTTAGTGCTCTTTTGCATGTATTATCTCATCTCTGGTCCAATTTTAGGATGGTGTTAGCCTTACCTCATGCCCCAGCATTTCATCATGTCTTTGGAGACATTGCAGCTTAGCTGATAGGTCTGATTTTTCTCCTCATGCTTTGGGCAACCTCTGGAAGGGGTAAAGGTTATGTTTTGGCTTATTGTTTAAACAAATAACAAAGTTGGACTGAAATGGAAAGTTTCTAATTAGATCAAAGAATATGACATAAGGGATGAAATTAAGCAGGGTTTATGCAGTAGTGGCTTCTCTCACTACGGCTCTATGTCAGACAAACCGGTCCCACTCATTTTCCCACTTGACCCTCATAGGAAGCCCCTGGAGGTAGGAGCATTTATTATTATTCCTAGTGCACAGATGAGGAAACAAACACTTGTCCATTTACATAGTTTATAGAAGTCACAGGGCCAATGGCAGAGCCTAGTTCTTTTGCCTCTTAGGCCAATGCTCTTTCTTCCATACCCCAGTGCCTCCCTAGGCATGAGATAACTTCTCAAGTTTGGACATTTTTCTTGTATACATCACTTTCCTCTCCAGAATTAACACTGAGAGGTAATAAATTTCAGAGGAGAGCTGGGACTAAAGCAGTCTTCACTCTGTCACTGGGTTCTCTTTCTTTCCCCATAAAGTGAAGAGAATTCCTGTTTCTTTTGTACATTGAGGTCCATGCTACTTTTTGAGTCCTATAGACAGAGGAGTATTAGACACTCATAGAACTGTTTTTGCTATTGCTTCTCATTGTGTTGTTGAGGTTAATGTCTTGATGTTCAGTATTATGAAACACACTGTCTTGAAACTTGTCCACTCAAAAGCCATCACCTACTGCTTCTTTGGTTGTGGGCTCCATGGATTTTACAAGATCATTGAATGATGAAAGCAAGAAAGTTGGAGAATGAAGAGGTCTGTTAGGCAGTTTTCTACCTTCCACGTGCCTGTGGAGACGTTGGGTGAGTAATGTAAGAGAACAGGTGAATGGCACATGCAGCATGGGGGACCCTCCTCTTGGGGTGTCATTGTTACTTTTGTCTGTTTTCAACTTTGTTTTTTCTTTCATTCTTGAAAAGTAGGTCCAGTGTGCCAGGTGGGGCATGGCAACAGGAGTCTAGAATTCAGGAGAATGGAGAGGCTATGGTTGGGCCCAGTTAGTGTTTTCAAGACTGTGTCTTGACCACTGTCTGAAGTTAGTGGAATGGGGTATGGACAGAATATCAAAATCCCAGCCAAGAGGCTCAGGTATTACTCGAAAAAATCTGTGCATTTGCCTAAGGCTAGAAAACTTTTTCCTTTCCTCACTGGCAGGCCAACTGATCTTCTTGATATACTTTAATCTAGTCTCAGGAACAAGCATCAGTGACTCTGGCTAAAAGCTCTAGGTAAGCAATAGATAAACTTTTGGCTGTAATGTCATTATTGGTATTTGAGTCAGCTGTTAGTGGCATTTATTTTTTTTCAGCCCCAAATCCTTCGTTTAGCTTTTATATGCTTTTTTAGTTTTACTTCCCTGGATTCTTTTCTTCTCTTCAATTGTCATAAATCAATAACAGTTGAACTACACTGTCAAAATACAGTATTTTTTTTAAATGAATGAAGCTATTTGTTAAGGAATGGTTCTTTCTCTAATGCAAATAATTACTTTCTAATTGTTCTGTAAGATTATACTTTATTGCATCTATTTTTAAAGCAAACAGTATCTGCAAAGTAATCATCTTATTTACCATTTTTAAAATTAGGTAGCAAGTCTATAGGACAATTCCAATTAAATTTTAAAAATTCAATAATGGAAATAGAGTAAGGAAAATAGGGAACATATATTACACAAAGCAAAACTATTTTGAAACAGAGCATTTTACGTGACCTCCCCTAGATTTTAGTGGCTTTTTGAAAAGATGGCTCCACACCTTGATTTACTACTCATCCCAAAATTTAAATCCAAGGTTGTTCTTGGAACAGTGCCTCTTCAAAGCGTTCTTATTAGGAGCTGAGAGCACCCAAAGAAAGTGGTGAACATTTAAAGCATACAGCATATAAAGTAGCTGCACTAATATGAAACAATTGTTCTGTATTAGACTCCAGAGATTGAATTATACAATTCATATCTAAGAGAAAGATGAGCGCCATATTAAGCATATTTCCTTGTCTCTGAAAGCAGGCAGAAAACTTACAAATGCATCTCAACAATCTTCTCCAAAGAGCATTATTACTGGTCTGCAGCCATGGAGCACTCTGTTGTCTCTTGAATGTACTTGATTATCAATTCTTAAGCAATTGAAAGGAGGCCTTGGATCTGAACCTATCCCACAATGCCCTTTATGTAGTGTGACTCTCAGAGGCCTGGGCTGCCCACACTTTGGCAAAAACTCATTTAACTTGATAGGCTTATGTATTCCACTCTTCTTTTCAACAGGAGTGGCTGGGGCAGGGTAGAGGTAGAAGAAGATTCTGGGTAATGGATCCAATTACAAAGACTTTTGGAGGAGTGCTGAGAAGAGGTTATATTTGGTGGGAGGAATAATCCTTTAGAATGTGGTATGGCCTGATATCTGTCCCGGAAATAATCCTATCTATAGGAGACAGTTCTACTTCATTTAGAATTCAAAGGGATGGAATATTCATTAAAAATTTTACAATGAAAATTTAATCTCAGCCTGGGGCTTGAAGAGCTAATTTCATCCCAGGTCTCTTTGCTCTACCATTACTGCTTTCTCCTACTTTATCAGGAAAATTTTATAATCCCTTTGTGCAAATAAAAGACATTGAGTGGCAATTATTGGCTCATTCTACGTACCAACTTAATGGCCAGAGATTCTTTGGTTTTAATATCTAGCAAGTTTTATATGAGGCCACAGAATAAACTCTTAACTCATTCAGTGGTAATAGTTCAGTACTATCTTGATGGCGTGTATTATTTGTAGAGATCATAATTTTATTACTTGGGACTTGAGCAGGGCTTAGAAAAGTTGGTGGGGTTTCTGAGTGAGTAGTCAATAGTCCCAAGAATTGACAGACACATGGGGAAAGGGAAAGAAGTTGTGGAAGACAATCATAGAAAGAAGAAAAGACAGAAAAAACACGGAACAAGAAAGGAGTGAATGGTGGGAGTGGTGGATGCCCCTAAATCATCTCGTACCACTGTGCTGGGGCCAGTTTAGAAAGGATCACCAAAGCTGATTATAGCTTTCTTTTGAACTCTGTTCTGTGATTTTGTTTTCAGTAGCTTTGAATTGGCACAGTGGGAGCATTTACACCATAGATATTGGTGAATACTACAAATCAGGGCCTTTTTTTTTTCCCCTCCAGGGAGCTCGTTGTTCAATATTTACCAGCATACTATGACCTTAGATATTTCTTTGTGATACGAGAGGCCTAAATTATCAAATGTGTCACAGCAGGAGAGAGTTTGGGAGACACTGGATTAGTTTGGCAGGGGCAAGTTCCCGGACTAAAAATAACAAACCGGAGTTCCTATTCCCGTAGTTGCCTGAAACGAGAAGCAGGTCAAGGTATGGAGAGAAGAGGTCAAACCAGTTAAGAAAGATGTATTCTAGGCATTTTGCCAAAAGCAGGAGCAGTCCTATCTAACACTCACAACAGATGAGTAAATGGTGGTTGAGAGAGGTTAAATCTGCATATCACACAAGTTAGAACCAATTAGAATTTATTTTACCCAAAGTCCTAATTTCTAACCCCTATACTATAGGGTTCCTCTGTAGACCTCTGCATTCAATGAGGCAGGTGGTGCTCCCCACAACTATTGGGCTTAGCATCAACATTGTAATCTACATTGAGCTTTCTAATGATACCCTGTACACAGCTCTGCATGGCAGCCCTGCCTGCGGGTCACCTCCCTCTGACTCTACACATATGAAGAACATCCTCAGCCAAAACATCCCTGCTCCACTCCAGAGCAAAAATCAGTTTCCACTCCTCTTCTAAGTTTATAACGTTTTCTTTATTTCTACTGCCTTCTCATTCATTCATTTAGTCATTCAATAGGCATTTGTTAAAAGCCTGTGTGCATTGTGAAAGAAAGAGGGAATTCAACCTAGGGGGGCCTACTGGAGGGAACACATGTGTGTGTCTAATTTGGAAGCTGCAGAAGTTGAAGGAGTAAAGATGTGGGTTTGAGGACCACAGATGGGGGGCTAGACTTTCTAGGTCATCATGGAGACTCCATCTGTTTTGACTATTTCTCTTCAATATGAGCAAAAGCCTTAGCCCGGCAACTTCCTCTTTTCTTTTAATTTCATCTTTTATCTCTGGCCTTTATCCAGGACCAGGTGGATCTCACTGACTTAGCTATTCTCCCTTCGGAGATCCTGGTGCCTTCTCTACCCCTACCCCCAAGGTGAAATCACTTTAGGTACAATAATGCTATATGATATTTTTGCTTATCTAAAAAGGCATAATTTAATTCTATTTATTGAAGTGGACTGATTCATATTAAATGTACATAGTAGATCATTTTGAGTTATTGATTTGGTAAAAAGGCCTGTGATTTGAAAGAATTTTACATTTTGATCATGTGACATTATCCACTGACTCGCTTCTGATTTACATTTATTTTTAGTTGTACATTTATTAATGATAAATGGAATTCAACTATAAATGACTAAGAATAGTATTAAGTATTTTACCAGGGGACGAATTACCTAGAATTTCATGAGATATTTTAAGGAGGTGTTAGAGTTAGGAATGTGTGGGTGGGGAGCCATATATGAATAAAGATAGTTTCAGTCAGATGTGAGAATCACACTTTGAGAAAGTGTGGTCTCTGGACCAGAAACATCAATATTACCCAGGAATTTATTTCAAATACACATTTTTGAGCCCCACCCCAGGCCCAAATCAGAAATTCTGCAAGTGGGGCCCAGCAGTTATCTGTATTTTGACCAGCCCTGCAGGCAACTCTGATGTTAGCTAAAGTACAAGAATCACTGATTAAAGTAATACTAACAAATAAACTTAGCAACAATTAAAGGAAATTTTAAATGAAGAAGTACAGTTATGTGATTAACTCACTTTGGTCAGACCAATACTAATTTGGATCCTTAGGCGTATTTTCTGCTTACTGTGTCCTTAAAAACCGAAAATGTTTCAGCATTTTCACTTCTTTTGCAAATAACCATTAGACAGATTTGTAAAAAGATTGATTGTACACTTTCATTTCCTCAAGCGGTCATTTATTCTTTCAGATAATACTCATTCTCCAGGCAGCAGACAAAAGACTTGGAGACATACACAGCTGAAGGAAATGAAAAGGCGACAAGGCTAAGAGAACAAAGATGAGCATTGCCACGGTCCGGAGGGTGGTGGTGGAGGAAGCCTTCTCTATGCTGGTGCCTCTATTGGAACTTTCAGGAAATGAACATGTGTGTTTTGTGTTTTTCCCTTTACACCTCAAGAAACTTGGAACAATGATTTTCTTTTATGGAGAAGCTTACATTTAAGCAGATTAAAAATTAGCCCAAGAATAGAAATACAGAATCAAAGTCCACAAATTTAATTATTGTTTCCCCTGGTTAGCTGATCTTCAATTCTGATATCTTCCTCTCTCTGGTGTAGGGAAGTAAGGATTATACCCACTTTTAAATTCTTTGTTGTGTTAGGACTACTAATACACAGGGAAAATTTCTATGCATTCGTTTATTCATCAATAGATATTTATTAGGACTCACTATTTATGGAACTGCCCAAGATATTGTGGGAGACACAAGGGAGAAGACAACATCAACCCTGTTCTCAGAGTGTTTGAAGTCTACCAGAACTTCAAACGTGTCCATTGTACACGTAAGCATACTAAAAGCTAAAAGGAGGTGTGCCATATAAAATGGATCAAAATCAAAGGCTTTAAGAAGAGGAAAGGCATTCCTTCTAGCTTTGGTCAGATTTGGTCCACAATCAAATCAAATTCTAATTAAGTTCATATTCTCTTACTGACAAACTAAACTGCTGCAAAAAATAATCCTCCCCCATGGGAGATCTTACAGACATACCCTAATTGCCCTAGCAAAGTTTAGAATGTAGCTATGAAAAGAATGACAAAAGACCTTGAAGAGGCAAGCAAGGAATTTTGAAATACCTGGTCTATAAGGGTAAAAGACTGTATGATACCAAAGCCTCGGGGTACCCAGCTGGGGTCAATCTATACTAATTGCTAACACCTAGAGGTAATTAGCAGTAATTACCCAAAGGAGTGATGGGACTGACTTAAAGGCAGCAATTCCAGGAGCTCCTACCATGTTGGGAACCTAACAGCTTCTGGGTAACAAGAAATAAATTAGGTTTCCCCAGCAATTTATGTAGATAGTTTTAAGACTGCATTACAAAGGACCCCCTGGAACAAGCTTTTATAAATATATTATTAAAACTCGTAGCCCTTCCTACCCAGGGGTGAAGTTTATCTTCTCACCCTTTGAGTCTGAGCTGATCTTACCACTTGCTTTAACCGATGAATATGGGGAAAGAGAAATTGTGCAACTTCTTTTGCTAGTAAGTCTTACAAGACCTGCAGCTTCCACCTTCACCTTCTAGGAACATTGCCCTGAGATCATCTTGTGGGGCAGCCGGTCTAGCCTTCTGGAGGAGAAGCAGTTTTGTGGAGAAGATTCCAGGCGTCCCTGCCAAGAGCACCAACTCCAGATATGTGAGTGAGTGCATCTTAGATTCTCTGGCTAATAGTGTACTCAAGTGTTGGACACTCAGAGTAGATCATTTTAACACCACCTTTTTCCCTATGGCAAAATTATATTCAACTATAAAAAATTCTAATTTTCTTGATGTTTCTTAGTTTTAAAGCAAACAATTGGCAAGTAAGATAATGAATAAATGTCAATTTCAAAGATATTCATATTGAGCAAAATATTTCATAAATGAAATAAAAATTTATTCAACAAAAAATATACTTCAGTTTTCACCTTGCCTCAGTTTAAAAAAAAATTTTGCACAGA
Organism: Hylobates moloch; assembly: GCF_009828535.3. Taxonomy (NCBI): domain Eukaryota; kingdom Metazoa; phylum Chordata; class Mammalia; order Primates; family Hylobatidae; genus Hylobates; species Hylobates moloch. The sequence goes on from NW_026652299.1 coordinate 4,458,197, forward strand.
AATTCCAAAGAGTAAGAATGATTGTAAAGACGAGGAAACACAATCTGAGTTCCTTCTATTCTGTGATTTTATCACTGCTAATTTCAAATCTACTGATTAAACACAAGAATATGTAGTACCACGGAAATAGGGATGTAAACTGCTGACAAAGAAAGCTTGAACAATTCCTAGTCACTATGAAACTATTCTTAAACATATGTAACAGACACTGTGGGGGCTGGGGGTTTGGGGGTGACTGTATAACTGTGAGTTCTCCAAATTAACTTCTATGTAGAATACAATGTTTATTAAAAGATAAGTAATAAAATGGGCTAATTTGAAGCTTCTGTAAATGTTATTAAAACTCAAGAGCTCCAATATTTATTTAGAAATTAGGCCAACACATTTTTTTTCTTTTTTTTCAGGGAAGAGTAGGTTACAACTGACACTGTTTGGAATTGCTGGCACATGGTGATAATCAAAGGTAGGCTGACTTCTTGTCATTTAAATCACTGCTTTAAAATTTACAGATGATGCACCCTATTTTTGCCTGTGCCTTATGTGGACTGCTCCTGCTGACCCATGCTGGATATGCCTCTGCTTTTGTTACCAGAAGAAGTTATCCACATGGGTCTGCAGCAACTTCAATTCTTGCCTCCTCAGAAAAAAGAATTTGACTGAGGGGCATAAGGCAGAAGGAGAGACCGGGGCAAGTTTTGGAGCGGGAGTGAAAGTTTATTAAAAAGCTTTAGAGCGGTAATGAAAGGAAGAAAATTACACTTGGAAGAGGGCCGAGTGGGTGACATGAGAGGCCAAGTACAAGGCTTGGCCTCTTGACTTGGGGTTTTATATGTTGGCATGCTTCCGGAGTCTTGCGTTACTTCTCCCCACTCCTGAGAGCGTACTGGGAAGCTGCTGCTCACCAGTCTCAGGTGTTTTCTATTAGAGAGTGCCTTTCCCTGGCACCAGCTGTGACAAATTGTTACTTTAGAGAGACAGTTAGCAACTGCCTCATGGTCGCCCAGTGCTCCTGGTGTGTGTGTCAGGGAGCTCTCTCCTGCCCTGCTCTTATCTAACTAGCTACCTACTGTACCACTTTTAGCATTTCACATCCCATCTGACTGTGACTAGGTGAGACCAGCAGGAACTGCTCAGTTGATGCAAAGAATCACCAGAAATAATAAATGGTTATTTCATGCCACCAAGTTTCAGGATAATTATGTAGCCATAGATAAATGGCACAGGAAATGATCACTTAGAGTAATTGAGCTAGATTTTTCTTCCTGAAGCTGTGACAATTACAAGAGCTCTAAATATGTACTGGGTAGAAGGTAAAGATTTGGGGACTATTGTTGATGGTACGGTTATTAAAGGAGGTGAAGTCATTTTAAATAAGGTGGGAGAGGTGATGCAAGAAGGAAATGGAGAGAGAAAAATGTTTCTGTGAAGATTGGAGATTTAAAATGATCATGAATAGATTGGCGAGGGGGAGCGTTTCAAATAAAACAGTGTTTTAATTACTGAAGCTAAATCATTTGTTGCATCTTGAGTATGAAACCATACCTTTGGGAGTGGGATCTAAATGTCCCTGAAACAATGAGGTATGCTTCTATGTACCAGCAAAGACATAAAGTTCTGTCCCAGAAACCAGGATGAAGGACACATTGTGGGGATTATGTTTTCATGGTACAGAGCTTTAACATACTTAGTTGTTAGGTAATTTCTGAAGCAGTAGCAAGGATACAATGGTAAAAAATTGGCAAAAATCCATCCCACTAATTACTAATAACTTTAAATTTATGTGGTAAATTACATAACCATAGATAAATGCCATTTCCATATCCGGTTCCTGAAATGTCTACAAATATGAAACTGAGTCACAGAAAACTGGAGTGTTATTTTAAATATTTCAATCAGTTCAGATTTTGCTTTTTATGACTTTGATTGATTTTCATGCTATCTCAAACATTCCTTTCTTGGAGAATGGATTTTTTTGGACCATGATTTGGCAAAGATGATGTGCGTACTATGAAAATTGGAGACTATGGTTGTCAGGAGAGGTGGTGTTCTGTTCAGTAAAATTATACTGAAACTTATAGGGAGGAGAAATAAATTCCTGGAATAATGAAGAGCTGTATGTTCGAACAATTATGGAATACAACAGATGTCTGTAGGTAGAACAATGACAGTGAATGTGCAAGTGATTAGGAAGATAGGGTTGAAAATTATGACCTCAGTTGGCCAATGACAAACAAATTGAAAATTTAATTTGGAGCAAACTTTCACGTAATATTGAGACTTAATTGGTAGAAATTTAGGAATGTAGTATAACAGTGGGAAGTATATCTGTCTTATTCAACATGTTATACTCCATAACAACATGGAATATAAGGGCATAGTAAGAAATCTATTTTTTTAATACATTAAAGGTGTGATAAATGGTGGACAGATTTCTGGAAGGGTATAAAGAGGGAGGAATAGACCTGGCATTATTGTGGAATGGATGACCAGCATGCCTGGTCAGATGCAGAAGATGAATGAAGTTTTCATGATGCAGATTACAAAACTAGTAAACAGGCAAGACACGGATACCAAAAGGTGGCAGATTTTTTATTTTTTTAACTTTTGGACATTACTAGAAGTCTCCTATTAAAAACAGAGGTGTTGGTATGCGGTTAATTTTCCTGACTGACAATGAATTATAAGAAAACATTTATAAGAAAAAATTTTGAAAAACTGCTGGTCTGGATTTATTTAAACCCAAAAGAAAGACCTGTTGATAAAAGAACAGTGTTAGGGAATTTGGAACAAAGATGATCATGATATAATAGAGGTTTGTTATAGGTACAAAGGGAAAGGTGACTTGGTCAGACCTGATACCAGACTTCTCAGAAGAATACTTCAAAAAATTCAGAGAAAATCAAGTTGAAATTCCATGGCCAAGACTCGAAGTAAACCAAAGCTAAAATGAGGTAGAAATTCTTAACAGCAGTAGCAGTGATAATTGAATTTTTACTATAAGCTAATTACTCTGCAAGACACTTTGAATACATTATTTATAGAAAAACAGTTTTTTTCTCTTCTTGGGGTCATTCACCACTGACACCAAAAGGAGAAAAAGTGTATGTGTGGTGGGGTGTCAGAGGGACAATGTGACGGCTCACAGGTCTCCTCAGATATTTTTAAAGGTTGCATGTCAAAAATTAGTGAGGACATCCTAAATAAAAGGTAAACATAAGATTGTGGCAGAAAATTGTAGGAAAAATGTTATGAATATAGTGAGCTCAAAATATGCTGAGGCTTGGGAATGATGGCCACTTAGAACAGTTCTCAAAGGATGGACTTAAGGGCTGCTGTGGCACCGCTGGGATAGCAGTGACAGCCTTGCTTAGTGTTCTTGTTTGCCTAAAAAGAAGAAGCTTCTAACTGGAAAGGAAGAAGCTTCTAACTGGAAAGACAACAAATAGAGCTACACAGTGAAATGTACAATACAAGAGTAAATGGCAAAGAGGCTCTTGCTGTTTTAAATGTTGTTATCTCTGGATCTTGGCTCTGGAAGGACTTTTCAAGAGCCATCCTAGGAATGCTGTTGTGATATTGTACACTCACAGAGGGTGGGTGAATAAGACAACGACAAATGCTCTAATTTAGAAAAGAATAAAAAGTCAGCTGTGGAAGCTAATAGAATTTTTTAGTTCCTTCAGGGTTTGTGTCCTCATCTGTGATCCCACTGAAATGACCTCATCAGGACATCACAGCAACTTATGCATTTTGTTGTAACTACTTGCATATAAACTTTTATCGTATCTGGATTGGGAGCTCCTTAAAGGCAGGGACTGTCTTACGTTCATCTTTGTTTTCTCAGAGGCTGTTGAACTGCATGGAATCACAGGAAGGACTTTTGCTTATTGTCAATCTCTTGCTCCTTCTCACTCCTGCTCTCATGTCCTCTCCCTTCCTTGTCTTCTTCCCATTCAGCACATTATGTTGAGCTTTAATGCAATTAAAAGCAAACTTCTTCTATAGTTTATGAAACTTTGGTTGTCTTTTGACCTTTTGATAAAGAAATTTTTTTTTCTTCTTTTGAGACAGAGTCTTGCTATATTGTTCAGGCTGGTCTCAATCACCCGTTGCTCAAGCAATCCTCCTGTCTCAGCCTCCCAAGTAGCTGGGATTGCAGGTGTATGCCTCCACGCCCAACCTGAAACTGTAATCATTTATCTCCTGTTTTCACGTAGGAATTTCTTCCAGGCATTTGTTGGAAAATTAATGTATTTTCCCCAATCTTGAATTTTGGGAAAAATTAGTAGAGAAAATGAGAAAAAGCATTATAATTCTCTCCCAAGAATTAAAACTTAGCAGTCAACGTAGGGAATCCACTGATGCCAAATTGAAACTATGAGCAGAAAGTGCTGATGTGCAAAGTTGAAGACTTGAAGGTTAAGGTCAACAAGTTCCAGAGCTGGGACAGAAGCAGGTCTGAGAGAAGCAGTCACAATCAGGAATCATACTTCCAGCTGTTGTTTGTCAGCAGCCCTGTCTGCTGCAAACTGTCATTTCTAAAAGTAAATATTAATAAGCTTATATGCATACTAAATAGTATACAGTCTTATGAAAGGTGTTCTAAGAAATGATGAGTTTAGAAACAAATCCAAAAAATGGCATTTCAATAAGTAATTCTGGGTAGTGCTGGTGACCTTTCCAGGAGATCAACTATTACGTTATTTCAATATTACCTAATAATGTTTGCTGGCATTTTTCAGTGTTTGAATATTTGCTACAGGCTAGGTTTCTTGTAATTACTATTAAACATGTTTTTTATTTATTAAACAATGCTTTAAATATCTGTATGTCTTAGGGCTCTCCAGTAAAATAAATCATATATATATATATATATATATATATAATCACATACATATATGATGGAAATTAGCTAATGGGATTATGGAGGCTGAGAAGTCCCAAGACCTGCCCTCTGCAGGTTGGAGAACCAGGGAAGCCAGTGGTGTAATTCAGTTTGAATCTAAAGATCTAAGAACAAGGAACGTTGATTTTTCCCAGTAGGAGGAGATGGATGCCCCAGTTCAAAGAGTATATTTGCCATTCCTCCACCTTTTTGTTCTCTTTGGGCCCTCTGTGATTTGGATGCCTGTCCATACTGGTGAAGGCAATCTTCTTTCTACTGATTCAGTTGCTATTCTCTTCCAAAAACACCCTCACAGACACACTCAGAAATAATGTTTTACTAGTTATCTGGGCTTCTTTAACCCAGTCAAATTGACACAGAAAATTAGACATCACGCCATAATAATGAGTAAAGAGTGTGAAGAACGTTGGAAGTATTTTAAGAATAACACAATTTCAGAAATTCTGAGAATTCTAATTTTTTTCTTAGCAGATACCTGAAGATTAGTATCTGTCAGCAATTTATAAATACTAACTGAATCATCCTGTGCTCAAATAAATTATGACAAATTAACTTGACTTTACTTTTGCTAGTGTGAGTAGAATATTTTTTCACTGGACTGTCTGAGATTTACTGCAACTGGATTTCAGTGAAACATTTCACAGCCTCTTGTTATATCTTAATGGAGAAGATGGAAGCATCTGAGTTGAATAATAGGGCATTAAGTTAATTTGTAGCTTGTTAAGCAACCATATCTAAGGTATGATGATTAGTAAATCAATATTATCTTGAAGTTACCTTACTAGAAGTCAGCCCTATGACTGTGTTCTTGGACAGGTTCTCACCAATGACTTGAAAAAAGCTTAAAAAAAAAAAGTCACTTTTCTTGCATGCACATGATTATTAAACACACAGACACAATCTGTTGATAATATTTTGATGAATAAAAATAAATACTTAGAAGTTTCCAACAAGTAGGAAAGAGGTGCTAAGAACAACCAGTTGAAATTTAAGGCTGACAATTACGGTTAAAAAAAAAAAAAACCCAAAAGTATATAATGTGTGAGTCTTAGATTAATAATAGTTTATATAGAAAAATAATCCCAGAAGTTTTAAAGGAGTGCAAGTCTAATATAAACCTATAATGAAACAGGGTTGCCAAGAAATCCAATGGAAACTTTGGTTTCACTAACATAAGTAACATATCTAGAACATGCAAGGTATTAGTCTCCTTGAATTCTACATCAGTTGGACTATATCTAGAGTATTATATTCAGTTTTAGAATAGTATCAATAAATATCGATAAATGGGCATAAATCCGGAGGAAGATGCCCAGAGTAGAAAATTATTTTTTTTTCTAGAAATCATACTATGGAAGAACTAGAGATGTTTCACTGACTAGGAGAATGTTGATGGGGAAAGGACCATTGTTATCAAATATTTGAAGTACCCTGTTTTGCCTATGCATACGAACTAGAGGTTATACTTATTCAGATTCACTCTGGGTAACTAGGGCCAATTAATTTAGATTATGGGTAGGTAGAGTCCAATTCAAATTACAAAAAAGTAACAGGACAGACTCTAAACTCCCCATCAGTGAAGACGTTTAAATAGAGTTTAGAGTATTTGGCACTTAACAATATCTGTCTAGTTCATTTTCTTGCATTTCTGGGGGATGGTAATAGGTGACATTTAATGTTATTTCATCGGGAATGTTGTATATGGTTCTATGCAATAATCAATAACCAGATGTCAAAATGAGAAAATGAGCACACCTGTCATATTACTGACTCTCATGTTTTATGGTCTACTTAGTCTGACCAACCATCCTGGTTTACCTGGGACTGTCCTGGTTTTAATATTGCAAATAAAATGTTCCAGAAACTCTTCCGGTCTTAGATAAACAAGGAAAGTTGGTCAGCACGGTCAGACTCAGTCAATCACTTAAGGAACACATCTCAGCTCTTGAGTTGCACTTGGAGTTGATCCACAGAATAGGATTTGCAAGAGGTTGGTTGATCTGTTTCTTCCATGGATGTGATCAGTGAGTGGGAGGAAGCCCAAAAGTACTAATGCAGCTGAGCCTGGGTCGGGATCTTATTATCCAGAAACTCCTTCAAGGATCTGGGGGCAAAGAGTTCATTTGTGTCATGATCTTGGGAAGCCTAGCTATGGGAGTCGGAGAACTGAAATGGGAGAGGGAAGAAGGCCCATATGGTGTGCTTTGAAGAACATGTTATCACTGTGAGCAACTGGTGCTTAATCCTAGGGAGGGCTTCTGGGAAACTTTGTGAAACACATCTCAGTGTGGTACCTGTCAAAAGCTCTACCTAGTGGTGTTAACTTTCTAGTATGTCTGGCCCATCCTGCTCACTCCTCCATCCAAAGAAAGCCCTCAAGTCTTTGATCAAAGGGGAATGGGTTGGGGTTATGTTAGGACACCAACAGAGGCTGCCGCCTGCCTCTGATTTAGACTTTTGTTGTTACCTTTATCTCTAAATTACTCTATATGTATGGTCACAGAAACACAGTAGATTGAAAGCAGCAGCATGCATTTGTGGCAGATTAAATAAATAGACTCACTACTTCCCTCCTTCCTGTATCTCTGCCTTTCATAGTGACTCTTCAGTTCTTCCCATTAAAGAGAGGGAGCTTTCCTGCCCCCTGACTTTGGATCTGACCATGTATCTGTTTTGGTTAATGGAACATGGACAGAAGTGAGAAGGTTGCCAGGACAAGCCTGAGGCCTGAAGAGTGTTGTGTGTGTCTGCAGGTGCTCTGGGCCTCTGCTGTCACCATGAGAAAAACATGCCCCAGCTAGCCCATGAGTCCATGGAGGGTGAGAGATACCTGGAACAGCTCCAGATCCATCTGCAGCTTGGAAGTGCCCAGCCTAGTCCTGCTGAGATTGGCAGAACCACTGTAGCTGACCTGTAGAAATACAACAAATACAGGCTGTTGTACAACCTAGACGGCACTATCTGTATACACTATGAATAATTTTATAATTCTTAAAGTTACTTTTTAGCAATCATAACTGTACTATATTGTTTTATTGCATAACAGGACTAATTTATTAAATGTAAACATGACAGTATCACATTTGTGTGTGTGTCTCAGCCACCCCTTTATGTATGGACCTGTAAATCTTTCTCTCTCATGCTTTCTCTTGCTCTCTCTCTTTTTTTTAAAAAAATAGACTTCTTTTATCAAGCAGTTTTATGTTTGCAACAAAACTGAGCAGAAAGTACAGAGAGTTCCCATACGCCCATTCCCTCCACGTACAGCCTCCTCAATTATCAACATCCCACACCAGAGTGGTACATTTGTTACAACCAATGAGCCAACACTGACACTTCGTTATCACCCAAAGTCTGTAATTTACATTAGGATTCACTCCTGGTGTCGTATTTTCTATGGGTTTTGACTATCACAACGATCATCACACAATTCTTCTGTCTCTATCACCCAATTTTTCTAACTCTAATACAATTTTAGATTTTAAAAAATATACTAGGAATCTCAACGAATGCTAGGGGCCTAAGAGTCTTGACCCCTAAAAGAGTCTACTCTTGGAGGAGTTAACTTCTCCAAATCTCATTAGCAAAATGGAGGATAATAACACTTACCTTGGATGGCTGCTTTGGGGATTAGAGGTATTGTATAACAAATAACACTGTAACTGTAATCGTGGAATTGCTATAGTGAGATTGCTGTGGAGGACCCAGTGGGATGGGAAGTAATTGATTTACAAAAAGAGAAGAAAACAGGGTAAAGCAAAGAATAAAATGGTATTGTCAGTAAAGCTGCCTTCTTCCCTTGGAGGGAACAGAGTGGGTTCCTATGGCACTTTTGCTTCTGTTTGGAAATGATGTAAGGGAAGAGACTCCATCTGCAGTAGCTATTCTCAAGCCCTGTCCATGGGAAGTAGGATGCTGAGAGATCACAGACTGACGTGCTCCTAAGTATAGTCAGTAGTGAAAGGTTGGACTTCGAGATAATTTTGGCTCAACAGGACTCTCTATTGAAGGCCTAGGAAGGGCTGTGTGGAAGAACATAAAAGCAAGCGTACCCATGCATGCACTGGATGATGTCAGTGTTTTTCAATAGGATCGATGTTTGGCGTGCTCATCTCCCATGGAGCCTCAGCGTCTGTTGCAATCTTCCCATTGCTGTTTCTTGCACATTATACAATATGCTTTGTTACTTGCATGTTGTGTCAGAAGATATTTTTGTTTGCTCCTTCAAACCCCCTTTCTCTCCTTCTTCACACTGCCCTCTGTCCTGGAAATCTGGTCTGTGTGGACTACATCAATAGGCCTCATTCATGGCCAGATATCTTTTCAAAACTCTGTGTCAAGTTCTACATTTAAGATACTTCCTGAAGTTCTGAGAGAGGTAGACAGTGAAATGTTTTATGTAGCAACTATCCCTAAAAATTCATGGATTGTCGGAAGTGATAAAAGACGATGTGAATTGTGCTACTATATGTACGAAACCTCAAACAAGGTCTGTTACATCAAATAGGTGCTTAAGTGATAGATACAAGTATTAGCATGTGTTCTATTCTGAAAACAGGGCTAAGAGCATTTTGATTTTCTTCAAAGAAGGATAAATTTTGCAAAACGGTACAAACTGATTCGGGTTTCAGAAAGGGGGCAGCTGAACTAGGACAATCATCGTTTTTACTCCTTTCTTTTTACTTTCCTTTCCTTTTCCACCCTTTCTTTTTCTCCTTATCACTGCTTGGATAATGTAAGATGAGCACTGGTATAAAAATAAAAGGTGGGTATCTGGAAGGCATAGATTTATCAGAAGAGACTGCCACCTAAGCAAAATGTGACACTAGCACTTGGAGTCTTCCTTCCATTTTAATCATCTTCAGAATATAATCTTTAGATAACTACAGATAGATAAACAGAAACAAGGGTAATAATCAAAACCCTGAATAGGTGAGTTACATTTTATTGCTAAGCTCACATTTACAACATATGATGTATGTGTGATATTTTACCAGGTTGGAAGTAACTTTTCTCTGATTTCTTCTCCATTATGCATTTTATTAATTTATTGTTATAATTAAGACATGACAGGCTAGACACTCTGGCAAAAAGTTTCCCCCAAAATCCCACATCTGTATTATTTGGTATCTGGAGAACAAGGGATGATTCTCTCCAAGGAATCATTGAAATATTTACATTCATTTCAATTATCATTAATAGCAATTTTTAAGTAAAGTATTTTACAAAATGCAGGGTAGGTAATAATATAGCCTTGTAAAATCGCTTATTTGGCTTATTGTGGTTTATACTTTTCTATAATTTTTATCAGTTCTCTGCATGCCATAGCACAGCATGTTTTATCCATTATGCTCATTTCTAAAAACATTTTGATGAATTATTAATGACTGAAAGGATTCCATGTAAACAGCTGTGCATCTGTCCATCCATCCATCCATCCTCTATTCATGTACTCATTTATGTACTAGGACATGTGCTAACATGTAGAAAAAGCTAGAAAAGCCTCAAAATGATTATTCTCATTGACTCATGAAACTAATGAAAGACATAGGCAAAAAAGTAAACAATTAGCTTGATGTGGTAAGGCTGCTAATTTAGGCTAGGTTTTGTGAAGATGAAGAGGTAGAAGTGTTAATAGAAAGGAGACATTGGGGGATAGTAAGTTGCAGCTGAGCTGTGTTTTGAAGTATAATTAGGAGTTATCAAAGTGAAAGGCAGATAGGAGGATAGAAGCTGAAGCTTATATAAAAGCACAAAGGTCTGAGAGAGCACATGATATGTGGGGAGGTGTAATGTACATCACTTAATATATCTAGAACATAGTGTATAGGCGAGAGCTGTTAAATATGAGAGATACAAGCAGGCAGCAGATCATGAACACTCTCATGAGCTCAGAGTTTGCACTTTTCACAAAACTCGTTGGAAAACTACTAATGGGTTTTGAGCAGAGTAGAGTGATCAAATATGTATTCTAGAAGGACTGCTCTCAGGGTTGTGGAGAATGGATAGATAGAGAAACCAAAACCTGCAGTGGAGACATTAGACTGTGACTGGATGAGAGCAGGGTGTGTTCAAGGTCCTGGAGATAACTTAAACAGTGTCTGGCACATGGTAATTCCTGAATATGTATTTGTTGAATAGAGGAATAAATGCACAGATCATGCAATACGTTTTTTAGGTAATTTCAGTAAGAAATGATGAAGGCCTGAACTAAGGTATTGGTAATGGAGAAGGATAAAAAGCAGATCATTTAGAGCAGTGTTTTCCAAACTTTTCTGATCATGACCTATCTTAAGAAATAGATATACATGACTCCATATACACAACCCACATCAGAAACTAATGCTTTTACTAAACAATATTTACTTCCACTACCTGTGATGTACTCTAATTTCTATCCTGTATTATGTTATACCATGCTACACTATTTGTATTAGTTTGCTAGAGCTGCTGAAACAAATAAAGCAGACCTGGTGGCTTAAACAAAGGACATTTGTTTTCTCACAGTTCTGGAGATAGAAGTCCAAGATTGAGGTGCTGGCAGGATTGGTGTCTTCTGTGGGCCATGAGAGAAGGGTCTGTTCCAGGCCACTCTCCTCGTCTTATGATCGTCTTTTCCTTGTATCTTATGATGATTTTTTCCTGTGTATGTCTGTATCCCTAATTTCCTCTTCTTATAAGGACACCAGTCATAATAGGATTAGGACTTACCCATATGACTCATTTTCTCTTAATTACCTCTTTAAAGACCCTATCTTCAAATATAGTTGCATTCTGAGGTACTGGGGGTTAGGAACTCAATATATGAATTCTGTGATAATTCAGCCCATGATACACAATTTGTTTTTTGACACCGGGTCTTGCTCTGTTGCCCAGGCTGGAGTGCAGTGGCATGATCATAGTTCACTACGGCCTCAAACTTCTGGGTTCAAGTAATCCTTTTACCTCAGTCTCCTGAGAAACTGGGACTATAAGTGTGAGCCACCATGCCCAGCTCCTATTTTACATATATATGTATATATATATACACACACACACACACATATATACACACACACACATATATATACACACACACATATATACACACACACACATATACACACACATATATACACACACACATATATACACACACACACATACATACACACACACATATATATACACACACACATATATACACACACACATATATATACACACACATATATATACACACACACATATATACACACACCCATATGTATACACACACATATATATACACATACATACACATATATATACACACACACATATATATACTTTTTTTTTTAGTGAATCTCCTGTTTCCCAGGTGAGTGCAGTGGGTGAATAGGCCTGCAAGTCCGCCTTAGGTTCACCCCCGAGTAGCTGGGACTACAGGCACCCGCCATCACGCCCAGCTAAATTTTTTGTATTTTTAGTAGAGACAGGGTTTCACCGTGTTAGCCAGGATGGTCTCAATCTCCTGACCTCATGATCCGCCTGCCTCGGCCTCCCAAAGTGCTGGGATTACAGGCGTGAGCCACCGCACCTGGCCGCCCAGCTCCTATTATATATTTTTTTAACCAACCGAAGTTTGTAATGTACGTTGGGGTTCACTCTGTGGTGTACATTCTGTAGGTTTTTAAAAAGTGGATAATTATATATACCTACTTTTATAGCATTATACAGAATGGTTTCACTGGTGTAAAAACCCCCTTTGTACTATTTATTCCTCCCTCTCTCCAAACCTGTGGCAACCACTGATCCTTTTTACTGTCTCCATAGTTTTGCCTTTTCCAGAAGGCCATATAGTTGGAACCACATAGTATACAGCCTTTTCAGATTAGCTTCATTCACTTAGTAATATTTTCTTTTTAAAATGCTATTCCTAGCCTGTTAAATTCCTTTCATGACGAACTAGAGATTGCTGTCTTCTATTTGGAAAACCTTGGTTTAATGGGATCAGAAAGAGGTAGAACTGGAAGCTCTTGGTGACTGTTAAACTATGGGGAGGAAAAGAAGAGGGGTCTGGAACTCAGAAGACAGGCTGTGATGAACATTTGGCTGGCACACAGGTGATAATTGGTGTCTGAGGTGTAGTTGAGTCCACCCAGAAAGTGAAGAGAAAGTGAAAATTGAAGAGTTGAGGAACCTAGAGAATGTCAGTCCCATAGGTGTCAAACTTTGTCTTAGGTTTAATTTTGAGTTGAACACCTTTAGCTATGTTAGTTTGCAAATATTTTGTTTTTCTTGTGAACCATTTATATCTTGCGTAAACGTTTCTATTGGTTTGTTGATCTTCTCATCAATTTGTGAAAAACCTTTATGTCTTAAAGAAAATAGCTCATTGACAGATGTTTTCAAATATTTCTTCCTTGTGTTTTGACATTGTTTATGATATTAATTGCTATGAAGAATGTTTATATGCAGTTTTATGTCTTTCAAATTTTATGATATGCATAGCAAAGCCTTCTCCACTTTAATATTATATAAAGAGCAATCTGTTTTTATTGTACTTTTATTCATTTATTTGTTTAAGCTTTATATTTGGACATTTGATTATCTTGAAATGTTTACAGATGGGTTAAGATAGGGATACAATTTTCTTTCTGTGTATATCACCTGGCAATTCTGCTAGCATTCTTTATTAAGTAAATTCTTTTTTATTCTCTGAGTTTTCAATGATATATTTATCACATACCTGTAGTAATACATGATATATATTATCTTCATCATTATCCCTCATCCATATACATTTTTATAGACATCTTGACTAATTTATTTTCTTTGAAAAATGCATCAGTGAATGATCTTTAAAATAAATTTTCAGATACAATCTGCTATTTAAAAATCCACACCCTAAATGAATGAATCCCCAGATGAATACCTCAGAAATTTGATTGGGACCACGATGAAATTAGAAATTAACTTAGAAAGGTTGCCTTCTTTAAACTACTGAGTCACCATATTCAAGATAAATTTGTTGGCCATCCATGTAGTTTAGGGTGTGGTGGTGGCTGAGCTAACGTCTGCAAAAATCTCCTTCCTCAACCATAAGAAAAACATAAGCAAATTCTATGCAAAACCATGTCTTTAGCATAACTTGAAGACAGAGTATGAAAAAACTGCAGAATAACCATGTGTGAATAGCAAAAAATAAATGAATTTTCAAATACACACACACACACACACACACACACACACACACACACACACACACACACACACACACACACACACACACACACACACACACACACACACACACTTTACCTCATCCTATAACAGAAGTTTAATACAAATTGAAATAATTGCTGAGGGCCTTTGGGATCAAAGGCCATTGGCATCAGGTACAAGATTTCCATTGACACTAATGGAACTTTAGTGAGATTATCTCAGGAAATGAATCTGAAGAATGGCAAACTTTAAGTTTTTCAAAATTAATTTTGCCTGACAAAATTAAATTTTCTTCACATGGAAGAGGGACAGATTTATATAAATGTATGAGAGAGGTGAATGGTAAAGTTCTGAGCTTTAGTGTAGGATGCATCTTGATCATTCTCTTCCTCTCAAATTAATATTTTATTAAATTTATTTACACACTCTTTCAAACTGAACTTGTAGTGGCAATTAGTCACTTCTTAGGTAATGATTAAGCACGTATAATCTTTTTTTCATCTAATCGTCCTATTTGGACAAGAAGGAGACTGGGAATAGAGAGGGGATGTATGGGCGTAATGAAGTTATTAGCCATTGTTTTAGAGGTGAGAAATACTTTTGAAAAACAAGAAAAATAGATATAGTCTAGCTAATACATTTTGTTTTGAAAATCAAATATTCTATTATTGCCAGAAAATTTTCTGCCTCTGGTGTAGGTGTGTAATTTCCCATTTTTGAGGTTGGTGAACATGCCATGAAGCGATATCTTTAACAAATGCCCACATTAATACTTATGTTTATTTTAGAATCGAGCATGGTTTATTACCACGCAGAGTTCATTTTGCATTTTTTGTTAGGAATGTTATTAAACATTTCGTGTGCTATAAATTATTTATAACGCTACAGTCAGCAGCATCTTGAACTACTTGCTGATCTATCTAGAAATTCCATCCCTGATCATAGTCTGCATATTCAAGAAGTGAAAAAACCTAATTGTGGTCTTTAAAAAAACATATAAAGAACTGAATTTATGAAACAGAGGAATGAGATCCTAATACATGTGATTGATAGTAATGAAATCCAGAGAGATATTGTAACTTAAAGTGATGACAAATTCAAATGCAGAAGAAACACAGCAAAGTTACCCTGTTGTGAAACCCATCGGAAAACAATCTTGTGAGAGATTAGCCTTTAGTTGTTAACAAAGCCATGAAGAGAAAATATTTGGCACCCTGTGGTTTTAACAGAAGAAAAACATTGAACCAAGAGTGGAAATATTAAATATCTTTTATTATTAATATTTAAACATTAGAAAGGACATTGAATAATAAAATAATCTTTCATTATTTAGCTTCTTTATCTTTGGGTTTATTGACATTTTTGTATTTGCCACAACTTTCTTAAGCAAATTGCCAAGCACTTTCTTTAGCTGGACTAACTTGGTTTTAATTGATCCATTTTCTGGTTTTCCCAATTTATAATTAATAGCATGAAAAGAAAAACCCATTTGTACTGCCCATCCCTGAGTAGCCATGGCTATATAATGCAGAATAGTGGATAAATATATCTTTACATTTTCATCCAACAGTCCAGCAATAATGACTCAAATCTGCTGTCTGGCAGAACTCCCAAGTACTTACAAAGAGACCAAGATCTCTGAAAATGATAGGTCCTTTCCAACACGCTGTGCTGAAAATCTTGTCAATTGTAAAATAATTGTTGGCCATTGTGGGGTTTGAGGCAACAGGGATTTACATGACTATAGAGGATCATTTTTTTTTTTTTTTTATAACTGTGTAGGGTCTAGCCAATAGTTCTTGGCAGCATTTTAAACAGCATTAAGTTTCCTGGCAATGCCAGGGATCAGATCCAGGGAAGCTGACTTTGTCACTGTAATTATTTCCAAGCTTATTCTGTTCCCAAACAAAGCAACTTGAGGACAGGTCCATTGTAAATTTTCTGAGTGCTTCACATGCAAGGCCCTTGAGTGTCTCTTCCAGATACATGTGTTTGGACCAATTCAGATATGGTTTCTTTGATACTTGCTAATTAGCACTTTTGGTCAAAGTCTGGAATTTTAGATTTCATAGTCATAAGGAAACCATGACCTCAAATTTCCTGTTCCATTGTATGAGAGATGTTAATATGCGAGCTTGTCCAAAGAATGGTTAGCAACATCAGGGACAAGAATTGCTTCACACTGGCCCCAAATAGTTGCAAATGATTTAATGTTTATGTGGGTTCAGGGGTGGAATGGGGGGAGTTTAGTCTTTACTGATCTTAACTTGAATGGGAAGAGTAACTATTCAATGCACTTTTACAATATGCTTAACAACTTAATGAGTTTTGGAATGAAAGGGAGTATATAAATCATTGTAAGTTCAATGTTTAAGCTCAGGGTTCTTATCAGTTGAAACTGCCCTGATCCTGAAACATCTCATTTTTTAGCCAACGTGAACTGTAAACTAATCACATATATCCAGTATGCTCCTTCTACATCCACTCTATGCCAAACAGGGATTTGAAAAAGGACTCAGAAATTTGACAATACGCAGTGAAGACCTGTTCTCAAAACACATCTCAAGAGATTTTCAAGTTTTACACAAAAATGGATGTGACTCAGCTTTTATATGACAGCCCAGGCCAAATTTATGCTTGTGTATTATACAATACCTCGGTTTGGTTTGTAAAATCTGATTTAGGCATAAGTCTTAAAAGGACTAGGAAAGCATTCATTGGGGACCAACTGCATCAGGGCTGGAAGCAACTTTTGACATCACTTGGCCAATCTCTTTCTTTTTATAGGTAAATAAACCAAGGGGCAGAGAAATTATATGACTTGATTGGGTCATGGATTTAGTCAGAGTTGGACCTATAACACAGATCTTCTAACTCTTGATGATGTTTCACTAGATTCACTAGATGTTTTCACTAGAAAGTCAACAGGGTTAGAAGTAGCATGAAAAGGCCGGGCGCGGTGGCTCACGCTTGTAATCCCAGCACTTTGGGAGGCCGAGGCGGGCGGATCACGAGGTCAGGAGATCGAGACCACGGTGAAACCCCGTCTCTACTAAAAATACAAAAAAAATTAGCCGGGCGTGGTGGCGGGCGCCTGTAGTCCCAGCTACTCGGAGAGGCTGAGGCAGGAGAATGGCGTGAACCCGGGAGGTGGAGCTTGCAGTGAGCTGAGATTGCACCACTGCACTCCAGCCTGGGGGACAGAGGGAGACTCCGTCTCAAAAGAAAAAAAAAAAAAAAAGTAGCATGAAAATAAAGATCCATGTTCTTGTACATAGGACATCTTTATAGAGTGCTGTCTGCCTCTCAAGGTCATGGCAGAGGTCGTCTTTTTATAGTTCGTCAACATTAGTTCCCTGTTAAGTCTCTGTCTCAGTAATTTGGGAAACATACAATATTTTCAGTGAACTATATATATTTTTCACATTGATGGTTTCACTTTGATTCTTTTTAGTACTTGATTATGGGAGGTCATCTTTTAAAACTTACTTTTTTAATACTAGTACAAATAACTTTTATGATGTGGCTAACTCAGACTCTGAGACTTATTATTTTATTTTAAAGGGGTTGGTTCAGAATAAAATTTATACTGTCTCATGTACAGAAAATATTTGATCTATTTTGTTTTCCAGAAGTTCAAGGTCTTTTTGTATCTTTCTGTTAGCTGTATGTGCCTATTTAAATTAAAATTAATTAAATCTAAATGAATATTTAAAAATTCATTTCCTCAGTCACACAGGCCACATTTTAAGTTCTTAGTAGCCACATGAGGCTAGTGGCTACTATACTAGGCATCACAATCACAGAAAGTTTTATTGGACCTCTCTATTCTAGAAGATGTAATGTCCTCTTTCAAGATCCTTGCATTCAAAATGCCTACTGTATCTGAAGAATCATGCATCAATTAGCAAATATAGCAAACACATGAATTTTCTTCTTAAATATTTCTAAGAATCAGAAATAATGTTAACATTTTTGTGCGATTTTTTGAGCTTTTCCCTTTCTAGCTGTGCAAATCTTGAGAGATTTCTCCTTTTGTTTCAATTTCTACCTTTTAAAATAAAGATGATAATACTTGATAGGATTAATGTAAGAATAAAATGATAGAATTCTGGTAAAGTGCTCAGCACACTATCTGGAAGATATTAGGTACCTAATAACCAGAAGGTCCCCAATTTAGTGTCCCCCTTGCCCCTAATACATACAAACACTTAGTAATTTGTTAATAAAAATATTTATAAAACCTTTCCTAAGAAAATTCAGAAGTTAAAGCAATGAGAGATTCACACTAACAGATAATGGTTAAAATCTACATATTAAGCATTCATCATCCCTATAGGACTTTAGAAATAGCTTGAAAGTTTGTTTCTGTGCTTGTATATTGTTTGGTTTTTGGACCTGATTATAGCTTGTATTTGGGGAATAGAGTATATGTGTGTGTGCAGGGAGTAAAAAATCAACTTTAATGTGGATTGAGGTGTCTAACAGTGATACATACAAACCAATTCCATGACAAGAGTGTAGGATTTTTGATGATTCATTCACGTGTTCTTTTTCAAATAGCTCCTTTTTTCTCCTCAAGATACCTGTTTGTGAGAAGTCTGGTCCATACTAAGGTTTCAGTCTGCTATTCTGTAGAAGAACAAAGCTTGCCTGACAGATACTGAACTCACAACTTTCTTCTACCATCACATATTTTTCTAAATGAAGATTTAAAAAGTCAGCATCTAGTTACTTTTTATTCCTCGTATTTTCCTATAGTGCTTTGACATTCATTAAAATGATTTACGTTCTGCATTTATTTGCCTTTATTCTGACATAGAATTCTAGGTTGTCAGTTAATTTTTTTCCAGCTCTTTAAATTTGTCTTCCTATATTTGTGTCTCGTTGTTTTTATTGAAAGGTAATCTATCAGTCTAATTTTTGCTCCTTTGAAAGTAGTGTCTTCCCCCACATGCCCCTCAACCTGACTGCTTTAAAGATTTTCTCTGTCTTTGGTTTATAGCAGTCTGACTATATTGTACCTAGGTGCAGTTGTCAGTGTGCTTGGTAGGTTCTGAGCTTCTTGAATTTGTGACTTATTGGCCTTGGTCAGTTTTGGAAAATTTGGCCATTGTCTCATTAACTAATATTTTTGTTTTATCCTCTTTCTCCTTTCCTTCCTTTCTGGGATTCCAAATACATATTTTTTAATTTAAATTTTTAATTATGGATACATAATAGTTGTACCTATTTATGGAGTACATGTGATATTTCACTACAAACCTACAATGTCTGATAATCAAACCAGGGTAATTGGGGTATTCATCACCTCAAGCATTTATCATTTCTTTGTGTGAGAAACATTTCAATTCCATTCTTTTAGTTATTTTGAATTATACAATAAATTATTGTTAGCTATGGTCTCCCTATTGTGCTACTGAACACGAGATCTTATTCCTTCTATCAGACTGTATTTTGGTATGCATTAGTCATTCCCTCTTTATCTCTCCTACCCTTCCCAGCCTCTGCTAATCATCATTCCAGGCTCTGTCTCCGTGAGTTCTATTTTTCTTTTTTTTTTTTAGCTGCTGCATATGAGGACATGCAATATTTGTCTTTCTGTGCCTGGCATATTTAACTTAATATAATGTCCTGCAGTTCCATCCATGTTGTTGGAAATGACAGGATTTCATTCCTTTTTATGGCTGAGTGATGTTCCTTTGTGTATATGTGCTACATTTTCTTTAGCCATTCTTCTGCTGATGGACACTTAGGTTGATTCCATACCTTGGCTATTGTGAATAGTGCTGCAGTGAACATGGGAGTGCAGATATTTCTTTCATACACTGCTTTTCTTTCTTTTGGATATATACCCAGCAGTGGGATTGCTGGATTATAGTTCTATTTTTCGTTTGTGAGAAACCTCCACATTGTTCTCCATAGTGGCTGTACTGATATACATTCCACCAACAAGTATGAGGGATCCCCTTTCTCTGCATCCTTGCCAGTATTTGTTATTTCTTATCATTTAGATAAAAGCCATTTTAATTAAAGTGAGGTGATATCTCATTATAGTTTTAAATTGCATTTCTGTGATGATCAGTAATGTTGAACATTTTTTCATATACCTGTTACCCATTTGTATGTCTTCTTTTGAGAAAGGCCTATTCAGATCTTTGCCCGTTTTTTAATTGAGTTATTTGTTTTCTCCTGTTGAATTGTTTGAGCTCCTTATATAGTCTGGTTGTTAATCCCTTGCCAAATGGGTAGTTTGAAAATATTCTTTCCCATTCTGTGGGTTGTCTCTTCACTTTGTTGATTGTTTCTTTTTCTGTGCAGCAGTTTTTTAGCTTGACATGATCCAATTTTTGCTTTGGTTGTCTGTGATTTTTGAAGTCTGATTCAAGAAATCTTTGCCCAGACCAATGTCCTGGAGTATTTCCCCAATATTTTCTCCTAGTAGTTTCATAGTTTGAAGTTTCAAAGTCTTTAGTGCATTTTGATTTGACTTTTGTATATGGCAAGTGGTAGGAGTACCATTTTATTATTCTACCATATTTATTTTTTTCAATCCATGAACATGGGATTTTTTTTTTCATTTTTTATTTCCTCTTCACTTTCTTTCATCAGTGCTTTATAGTTTTCATTGTAAAAATCTTTGGCTTACTGAGTTTAGTCCTAGGTGTTTAATCTTATTTGTACCTATTGTAAATGGAATTACTTTCTTGGTTTCTTTTTTTTTTTGAGACGGAGTCTCACTTTGTTGCCCAGGCTGGAGTGCAGTGGCACAGTCTCGGCTCACTGCAAGCTCCACCTACCGGGTTCATGCCATTCTCCTGCCTCAGCCTCCCGAGTAGCTGGGACTACAGGCACCCGCCACCATGCCCGGCTAACTTTTGTATTTTTAGTAGAGATAGGGTTTCACCGTGTTAGCCAGGATGGTCTCTATCTCCTGCCCTCGTGATCTGCCCGCCTTGGCCTCCCAAAGTGCTGGGATTACAGGCGTGAGCCACCGAGCCCGGCCTCTTGGTTTTGGTTTTAGATTGTTCACTGTTGGCATTCAAATAATTTTTTAGATGTGATGTATGTTCTTTTCTGTATTTTCTTCTTTAATTTTCTTTCCTGCTATAATCTGGATATTTTTAATAGTTTTTATTTTAGTTTATTAATTCTTTGACCACTCTTCTATTAAACCTTCTTATTGAATTTTAAATTAATATAATTTATTAATTTAATTAAATTAATTTCAGTTACTGTATTTTTCCATCCTGGAATTTCCATTTGACTTAAATGCTATTTCTCCTGTGAAATTCTCTATATTTTGATTATTTTCTTGGCTATATTATAGTTATTTAAGAACTCTATCTGATAATTGCAATAGTGAAATGTTTAATACATTGATCTGATTATTTTTTCTTGTTTTTTTGATCATTTTGACCTGTTTTTGACATATTTAGTAATTTTGCATTGAATGTTAAACATCGTATATAAAATATTACAGAAGCCCTGGATGATGATATCTACTTCTTACACTACATCTTTTCTGGCAGGTAGATAAATTATAAACAGACCATCTTCTTTCAGTCAGTACTGGACTTCAGGGTTTGATCTATTTTTGGTTTGTCCTTACTCGTAGGACTTTTTTTTTTTTTTTCCTAGGGCATAACCTTTCTGGGTTCTCATTAGAGACACTGGAGTGTTTACATGAACTCCTACCTACATCTCCATGTGACAGCTGAAATCTTTGCTCAGCCTTTTGGTGTCTCAGCTGTTGCCTTCCATTTGATTTCTTGGTGTCTCAATCTGAGCCATCCACAGTTTAGGATTTGGCAAATGTCTTAAGGAGAAATTGCATACAGAATTTTGGGCTTACTTCTCATGGATTTTGATCCCTCAGTCTCAGTTGACTTAGAAGCCCTGAATTCCAATCTCTGTTTATCCAGCCCGTTGAAATGGTTGCAAGCTTCAGGCCACTGCTTTCCACTCAGCCTCCTTCTGTTATCCATGTAATTAGCAAATTCCCTGAGTAAAGTGCAGAGACAAATATGTAGCTCACATCAGTATTTTCCCTCTCTCTGGAAACTTGGCCCCCCAAGTCCTGGCTGCCTTCATTGTTCACTAATGCCTTCAAAGAGTTATATTTTGCATTTTATTCAGATTGTGTAATTGTTCCCGATAAAACAGTTGTTCTGATACATGCTATTGCATCATGGCCAGAAGTCCAGGATCCTACATTTCATTTTATCTTCAACAAATTTGTGGAGTAAGCCTGACATGATATTGAGTCTTAGGAAAGTTAGTTAACTTGCCATGGCACAAGCCAAATAAGATAAATAGGTGGTCTTAGAGTTCAGGTCAGATATTTCAATTCTCTTCTCACCATCAGTCAAAGCCTGAAATGTGTTTCATATTCAGCTTTGGGTTCTGATAGTCATTGCATGATTTCTTTTTAATTCCATTGGCTTAAACATGCATTTCCTTTTCTTATTAATATGTTCTGGTAAAGGAAAATTCCGAGCACATCAAGATGATGTAATAACAAACTTATGCTTTTTAAACTGACACAGATTTGCATACATCCTGTACCTTTTTCCATTTTATGTTGGTTGGATAACATAGGAGCTTGCTGACTCATTTTCTATAGAAATATTAGACATGGGCTCCCTTCATAAATGAATGCTCAACAGTCATTAATCTAGAAGGCCAGACCCTACCCTGAGTCACACTGTTTCTGTCATCTGTAAACTTTTATAGTCACAATGCTGCAGATAGGAAGATTTTCAACCTATACGTTTCTAAGATGTTCTGTGCTTCTAAAATCTTAAAGTTATCTTCCAGGAAGTCATTTTTAAAGATGCATAGAAGGAGAATGTGTGTAAGGTGGGAGGCTCAGGTAAATTGCATACTCTCTTTGAATATGTATTAAATTTCAATATGAAGGCAGAAAGAGGCAGAAGAGTTCAACTGTGAGAATTCCACACAATGAACTACATGGGTTAGCATGATGATGTAGACCCATGGTGTCCAGTGGGTGAGTTGATGATAATTCCACATTGCCAAACTTTTAAAGATCATTTCTACTGGATTATTTTATTCGCGTACTCTTTCTTAGATAATACTTGCTGATCACTTAAATGTTTTCACAATGCTTTCACATTCATCCCCCTGGATCCCCACAAATACTCCTCCAAGTAAGCTTAACAAGTCTTATTCTCTATCCTTTTGGGCCTGAGGCCAGATACATTATTACTTGTTCAAAACAACACTGCCAGGAACTGGGTAGAACTGGGAGTTGAACCCAGGTCTTCTGGCTTTCTACTCCCCAGATTTCTGTTAGACACAGTCTCTAGGAATAAGAAAGGGAATTGATCAAGGGTTCTTTGCAGGCGGCACTTCTGTTTAACTACTGAAGGACCAGCAGGAGAGATGATTTTGGCCATGGGGGCTTTTCCATGCCACTCAAATGGGAGCACACACCTGATAGTTTTCTGTTTCACTCTAGTTCCATTTTCTATTTCATTAATGGGAGCTCCTAGAAAAATTCCTGTGTGGTCAATGTGACAGGAAGTCTCTCAAAAACTTTTTATGTCAACAAGGTCTTTCCCTGAGAGAAATTCAGAACAATCATCTGCTCTCTCTGGGCAAGTAGCAGTAAGATTCTTAAAAATTTTAGTTTTCCTTGTGGCATATATACACCATGGAATACTATGCAGCCATAAAAATGATGAGTTCATGTCCTTTGTAGGGACATGGATGAAGCTAGAAACCATCATTCTCAGCAAACTATCACAAGGACAAAAAAGCAAACACTGCATGTTCTCACTCGTAAGTGGGAATTGAACAATGAGAACACATGGACACAGGAAGGGGAACATCACACACCGGGGCCTGTTGTGGGGTGGGGGGAGGGGGGAGGGGGGAGGGATAGCATTAGGAGACATACCTAATGTTAAATGACGAGTTAATGGGTGCAGCACACCAACGTGGCACACGTATACATAAGTAACTAACCGGCACGTTGTGCACATGTACCCTAAAACTTAAAGTATAATAAAAAAAAATTTAGTTTTCCTCGGGGAGGAGGCCTTGCAACTACCTTAAAGAAACACAGTGTTCTGTGGGAGAATAATATTGAACAGGGTGAAGGAAGTGTAGCTTGTGAGTCATAAATATTTACATTTCGTGGAGGCTTTGGGTAAGATTAAGAGGGGTGAACAGCACGACTTCATGTGAGGAGGTGGAGGCATAGTCTGGAAAATAGCCAAGGTGATACTGCTCAGGCCTCCAGCAATAATATAAATAAAGCCTCTGAAAGGTATGTTCTCAATTGTTCAGGCTCCATGGATCCATTTAAACCTCTACTTTTTCTCCTTTGATTCTGCTTTTGTCACTTGAGGGCCAAGATTCAACCTACTGCCATCATTTGGGGAAGTTTTATCAAAGAATGCATAGCATCAAATGCATGAAAATTAGAAATATCAAGCAGAACATTCATCGTCTATTTTTGTTCAGCTCAACTGCTTAAAAAACGACAACAAACACAAATCAGGGATGTACTGGAATTTGGTATCATTTAAGAATGCTTTTTGGGGGCTACTTTGTTTGATTAGGGTTCAATTAGAATTTTAATTTATCTTTGTTTTATTTGCATAACAAGGTTATGAATGATGAGGCAGCTAGTGCCAGACGTGTTGGCTCCAAGGTTTGCAATTTAAGTAGGGAGTATTTTGCAAGAGAGGGAGGGAGGGAGAAATCACTCTTCTTATAATATGCATAGCTTGCTGAAACCTGAGTTTCCCAGATTGTCTTCCTTGAGCTCCCATATCTGTAAGAATAAAGGAAAAACAGGAGGCGGCACAGCAGACTTGGAGAGCAGATTAGCTTTCTTAAGTGCGATGAATACATCCCCAAAGCAGGAACATTCCCATGATGCCCAGCTGCTGGCGGTGTTTGCAGGCACTGCATGCTCCCTGCAGGAAAGAGATAGACTGACAAAAAGCAATACCATAGGCTAATAGTTTCTAACACCTTATTCATTCACAAATGGATAATAGTTGGAAATTGAGCTCTTTTACCATGACTGTCACCTCAAAGATATAGACAAGTTTGTATAAAATAGGGAGGAGTTCTCCTAAGAATGCTTCTATTCCCCTTTGTCCCCACCTGTGTTCTAACAAGAGGTCTCTTGCATATTCAACCCTATCATGGTACCCTCTTGGCTGTCTTCCCAGACCTCTGACTTCCCAGAGTCAGAATATCTGGGACTTTGGAGAATCGAAATATATATTTTGAAAAGCCTTTTAAGTGGTTTTGACATGTTCCTTTGCCTAAATTGACCCGAAACCCTAGATCTGAGTGACTAAATGTGTAATCCCAACATTTAATTTGTGTCTGGCTGCTGCTGAGAGCTGCATCTGCCTTAGTGGGTTGGATTCGCATTTGCTCTTTAGTAGTGACCTTCATAACTTTGTTTCCAAAGAAATAGCCAGGAGTTTCAAGAACACAGGCAAACCATGAAGGGAGATATAATTGGGGTCATGGAGGCATTCTAAACATCACATATAGGTGACATTCTAAACATCACATATAGGTGATCACCTATTGTAACTAAGCATAAGATTATGCACATAAACCTTGTAAAGCCTAGTGTATTGATAAAATTATTGAAAGAGCAGACGGAAATGTGATTGCCTTGGTTTAATCCAGCCCGGGGCAAGGAAATTGCCATTTGGCTTTCCAATCCATTTAAGGGCCTTTGAGGTTTGCCCTTTGCTGCCAGTTTCACTTTCAATTTCACCTTGACACTTCCGTTAATTTTGTTTAGGAAACCCAGTTACCATGCTGCAGATGAGATGGAATTAGAAGTAGATATGTTCAAGCTATACTGAACCTTAGAAAAGGAAAAGCCATTGTTCACCAGGGACTCTCTGGGGAGAGACTAATCTGAGTTTTTCTGCCCTTTCCTGATTGGCAACCACAGTGAGGAGTCCAGGTGGTTCTGAATTCTGCTCTCAGCATTGCCTCTTTCCCCTGTGCCTGAGGCAGGCCTCTTATAAAGCATCTCAGATACCAATCCGTGATAGCTCAGGTATCAGTAGAAAAGGGAAAAGGGAACAATTCCTCTGGGCTATCAAAATACTGTTTTCTTTTTCACCTTGGTGAGCATCTGAAAGACATGCCTAAGCTTTTGCTCTTGGGAAAAGCGATCCTCTCTGCTGATCTCAATTGAGATAAGGGAAGACACTCTCCCTACCCACCTGTGCCCTCTTGTTTTCTGGGAATAGTTTTAGGGAAATAGGCATGGACTAAGATCCATGTTTACTAAAGTGTGGCATGGAAGCAACTGGTGGCATGCAAAATGGATTTAGGCAGCACAAAAACAAATTTATGCATTATCTCAAAAATATTCATTAATTTCTGTAGAAATCTCAAGTTTCTGGCAAATAAAACTGATTTGCCAGTTTTTAATTATAATAGAAAATTACAATAGAAAATTACCTTTTAAAATTAAGTTTAAAAAGATAATCACTTTAAAGATAAGTACTAGAGGAATTATTAATAGTACAGCTGGTATGCTAGGAGTACAACATCCATGAGGCTTGGTATGTGAATGACATTTAGGAAGCATTGACTCATATGGGCCATGGCAGAGTGGACCTAGAGAAAAAATAATTGTGAACCTCTTAATTTTAAAATTTTGTTGTGAATCTGTAGGCAACAGATGTTATGTGGAGATTATCAATTTGACTCATCATGGTCCCTGACAACTTTAGCTCCTAAAAGATGTGATTATTAGAAGTAGTGTTATCAACTTAGAGTCCACAATATGAATTTCAAAAAGAGCAAGAGGTCATACCTGACTATGGGCTTTTAATGTTGGTTCTTGATTTGTCTGTTGAGTACTTGAAACTAATTCTAAAATATTGAGCTGTGAGAGCTCATTTGGTTTCCTGATTTACTGCCTCTAAATCCATTCATCTCTATGCCTAAAGCTAATATTGTTTTCCTACCCCAAATTCAACTGTGTAATTCCCCGAGCATCTTTCTGAAGTCACAGATAATAAAGTGCAAGTACTGCTATTTATTAATTAGAAGAGAAGATTTATAGAGAAGAAAGTAGTAATGCAGGCTTTGCATTTCTTTATTCATTTAAATAGTTTTAAAATATTTTTATTTTGGGAGAGATACTCATATTGAACAAACATTAAGGATGATGCAGTGTAGCCACCACTTCCACTGTGGAGAGTATGTTATTAACAGGATATCAAATACATTATTACGGTTGGCTGGAAAAAGCATGGACTTTGGAGTTGAAAAAATGTGGATGTAATCCTTAGTGTTTCCTACTTCTTTTTTTTTTTTTTCTTTTTTTTTTAGACAGAGTCTTGCTCTGTCGCCAGGCTGGAGTGCTATGGCGCAATCTCGGCCCACTGCAACCTCAGACTCCCTGGTTCAAGTGATTCTCCTGCCTCAGCCTCCCTGGTAGCTGGGATTACAGGCACGCATCATCACTCCCAGCTAATTTTTGTATTTTTAGTAGAGACGAGGTTTCACCATGTTGGCCATGATGGTCTCGATCTCCTGACCTCGCGATCCACCCGTCTCAGCCTCCCAAAGTGCTGGGATTACAGGCGTGAGTCACCGTGCCTGGCCAGTGTTTCCTACTTCTAGCTGCATGATCATGTGTATATCACCTCCAAGTCACAATGGGAAAAATAACACTTGTTTTAAAAGGCTGTTGTAGGATCAACTTAGAAAAGGTAGCAAAAGTGGTTGGAATGTAGGCTGTGTGCTTTTCCCTTTTCCTTTTCCTAGATGTGGAATCACTCAATTTGGCAATTAATTTTATGCTCATCTATTTTTTTTTTAATTGCTTCTTAGTTCTGCCTCTATAAATTCATTATGATGAGGATAATATCTCACTGTTCACATTATCTGCAGTGTTGGGCTCAGAATCAGTGCTCATTATCCACAGGTTGATTAGAGGAGGAGAAAGTGGCCATGTTAGAAAGCAGTTTTCTCATAGTTTTGTGGACTAGAAGGGGCTTCTGAAATCTCTCAGAGCAGTCCTCTACTTCTGGCTACTTCTGGCATGCATCATGGCAGCTTGCAGTGAAACATTCTTAGGGAGATATCCTTGCAAGGCAAAGAAATACACCAATATTTCTTGGTACAGTGCTGAAGAGTTTGGCTCCTCTATGGAGGAGAGGTGAACTACATATTTTTGGTAATGGCTGGAATAAAATCAGCATTCAAAACCATTCATCTTTTGACCCCCCCATCTTTTGGTGGGGGGAAGGCAAGGTGACTGGGCTGTAGAAAGAGTTGATCTCTATTGTAATCTGAAGTTCTAAAGTCACCTGGTAGTTAAACTTCAATTCACTAGGATTTTAAGAATATGAAACATTTACTGAAATGACTTCAGAAGAGATTGTCTAGATTTACTAATTTCATGTGAACTTAAAGTCAGTTATAGGGTCTAATGTTTCAGAATAGTCATGTAACTTGTTCCAGACTTACCACATTCTATTCTGTATTCATTTAGACAAATCATTTTATCATTTGTCATTTAGACAAATCATTTAGACAAATCATAGTGGTTCATCTGCCAAATATATCTGCAACAAATAGAGCTGTTATAATTTCACAAATGAATGACCTAAGAACTTTTCCCCCATTTTGCAGGTTGGTATGAACACTAAAATTAATGTTCATAAAAAATTACAAAATAAAATTCTATTGCCACAGAGTTATGTGTCATAGTGTTTCCTAGTAGACCATTTCTCCATAAGGGTAGGAACTACATCTACTGTTTTAACTTTAGTGCCTTAACAATGCCCAGCACTTAGTAGGCACTGACTACTGTCAGGTGAATAAATAAAGGAATGAAGTAACAGGTGCTGAAGCACCTGAAGTGAGTGGCTCTTGGTAGATATTTTCATCTGAGAATTTGTTGGTTAGTATGTATTCAGAATTTGGAGCTGCTTATGTCTCAGGGATACAAGTTCATTTTGGGTCAGAGTGGTCAAATCAGAAGAAGTACCCAAAACTTAAGATTAATCAATTGTTTTCCATCTAGCAAATTTTCATGAATGAGTAGGACCTTTGGGAGGGATTAAGGAATTGACTGGACCACTTAAATCAGCAGATCCAATAATACATACTGTGTATCGAACAGTGCCCCAGATATTAGCTGGCTAATAGATATGGACTGACTGGGGCACCCTAGTCCTAGATAGTTTGAAGGTACAGAGGAATGTACTTCCTGGGGCCCAGCTATTCTAACATAGCTTAATAGGAAAGATCTGGTTCAAATGGATCATGCCTCATATGGCATATTTAGATGCCACCTGGAAAAACTCCAACCGCCTGAATTCAAATTCTGGTTCTACTACTTTCTAGCTATGTGATCTTGGAAAATTTGCTATACTTTTGTGCCTCATGTCCCTTAGCTGAAAAGTTGTGACAAATTTTAATTTTTCTGCCTCCCTCATCGAGTTTTTATAAAGATAAAATGAAATAATCTATGTAAAACATTTATTAGTCTGCCTGGTATATAATTATAGCTCAGTAAGTGTTAGAAGCTATTATTATTATTATTAATATGATTACTGCCTCACTGAGGTATAAAACCAAGTTGTTAAGGTATTTGGCAAGTATAAAATGAGTTTCAACTCTTTTTGGAAACCAAGGTATGTCATGTGGCTCCATCATCGATGGGTTTCTGGTTAGTCTCTTTCATTACCATATAGGTTCCTTACAAACTCACCTGCCAGATTTTAATTGCCTTTGGCTTCCACTCATCTGGTATAGTGATTGTCACATGGTAGGTTTTCAATAAATATTTGGCGAATGAGAATGAGTGAAACTTACACAAAGCTGCAGAGTGTTTATGTACCATAAAAAATATCCACGGTCATATTTAGTGTTGAGTTTTGTTTTATGATAAGATTTCAGAAGTCTTTAGAAATTTTCTTTAAAATGTTTTTGTTTAAAAGTAAGATAAATTAAAATAAATCTCCCTAAAATATAATTGGCCATGTTTATTTTTAGAAAAGAAACTACTACTGTGTTTGGATAGGAACAATCTGTACTTCTCCATAAATATGTCACATTTTTGAACTACCAAGAAAAAAACAATAGAAAGAAAAATTCAATCTCCTGTTGTTTCAAATTCCATACAATTTAGATATTTTGCTTTTGTTGTTTTATTTTTACCACTCCTGGTGTCAGCTGGGATGCAGTGCTGGGTGATACACGTGGTTGAGGCCAGGTCTGGGTGTGAACCCATTTGCAGTTAGTGTATAATATCACAATGCATTTACTTTTCATCCTCGCCCACTCTATTTGTGCCTGGTGGGTTAAATGTAAAAAACTCTGGAACCCAACATATGCCAATTCTTCTGGATTACCTGCTGTTATTAGCTAGTTTATATGTAGCTGCACATATTTTCTCTGAACCCTCAGAGCTCCCTTAGTGTGCCTGTCTTAGATTTCCTTCACGTTCTGTTACAGGAGGAGCCACCTGATTCTGAACCTTTTTTCAGGGTTTGGATAAGTTTGATGCCTCCCACTGTTCTTGCTGCTGCTCAGATGACTCCTTTCCTAATCTGTGTTCCCACAGCCGCCATCTTTTTGGGTTGCTTTCTTGGCTTTCACTCTTGCTCGTACCTTGACTTCAGGGTTGAGGAAGTTGTCACAGTGCAATCCCCAGACTCCTCTGGCATGTGAGATCACCTTTCAACCTTTGTAATCCAATAGGAAAATCACAAAGAACGTTTCCATAAGCTGATAAAAGTCAAAACGAGTATAGGAGAAATGGTACATTACATGCAAATAAACAAATCGAAAGAAAGGAGAAGAGAAAGGAGGAGGAAAATTTCATGGCTTTTGCTTCTCCTGAGTCTATAACAGACTGCCCAGGTGTTATACCATTTGTGGCTCTAAAGACATTTGAGTGAAAGCTTTCATTCCTCAAAAGAACATCAGGAATTGTGTGCCTACATACAGTTTAGGTAATATTAGCTCTCGTGTTAGCATTAGGGAAACACTAATGTTAGGCTCAACTCCAAGGTTTCAGTGGCTAGCTCAATAGCAGTTTATTTCTTGTTCATTAATCAGTCCAATGTAGGTGTTACTGGTCCATGGGACTTGAGGGCTAGGGGTCTACTGAAAATGTCAATCATCAAACCAGACTGACAGGTGCTGCCATCTTCCCCATAGGGTTTCCAGTAATTAGAGTACAGAGGATGATGTATGAAAGGTTTTTCTGGATCAAGTTTGAAAGTGGTGATCATCAGTCACTTTTACTCACATTCTCTTGTGTGAAACTCATGTAAGCTGAAACATCAGCTAAAACGGAAACTGAGATGTTTAGGAAAAAGAAGAAACAATGAGCTGTTTGCTTCCAAGTAAGTTCTAGGTGCCAGTAACCACTCCCAAAGTTCTTAGACAAAAAATCTCAAATCTGATTTATTTCTTTATCACTTTAAGGTAAGCTAAGAAATAGAGAGAAAAGAGGAAACACATTTTGATAAACAGCTAGCAATTAGATTCTTTTTTTTTTTTTCTGTTCACAGGTCATACTCAGTCCTTCCCCAAAGGAGAAAATTAATAAAATTAATAAAAAATTCAGTTATTGTCTCCAGGTCAAAGTCTGTAATTTCCGAGTGATGAGCAATTTCCTCCATCAAGTACAGATAGGGTGGCATGGGTTCCAGCTACCTCTAACTAAAAAACAACAATAACAACAAACACACACACACACACACACACACACACACACAATCACATCCCTTCCCCCCCATCAGCAGATATACAATACCAGATCAAGCACAGGATAACAGAGAGACAAATTCCCCTTAGAAAACAAAAGGATAGGAGACCCAGTGTTTGCTGGTCCATTTCAAGAATGGAGTCTTGCTGCGTGCGTACTGTAAGGGCACCCGTGCTCTGCAGGGAAGGAAGGTTTTGTGTAGATCCTGGATTTACTGTCAGGACAAACTCCTTTCATTGTTTTCTGCAGCATCTGATCTGCCCTCAAAGTGTTCTTTTTTGACAAGAGGTTCTTACTTTTCCTGTTCATATAAAGTGAGCCATTGGTAAATTTGCCCTCCCTGGGGACCATATAGCTTTTGCAATCTGCTCCTTGCTAGCACAAGTTTGGGTGCCAAGTCTTCTTCCTTAGTCATAGGCTATTTTTTTTTCTTTTATTCTTTTTTTAAAGCAAGTTCTGTTAATACAACTTCTTAAAAAGCTCACTTGGCTTCTGAACTATGTGCTTCTGGGCTAGCTTCATGTGCTAGTAACGACCCCCCGAACTTCTTTCTCAGATGTAATTCTGAACTCTGATTTATTTCATTGCTTTCTCATCTTAATGCCTCTTTCTCTCAACTTAATGGAGGCTGTTTTGACATCAATTAAAACCATTTGAATTCTTTGTTTAATTGCTAAGAATTAATGGGGCTTTTCCACTCAAAGCCCTTTTCCAGTTTATTTCATACTTTTTTGCAATTCAGAAGCCGTTGGGTTTTCCAACCCTATGAGACTTCAGATTTTGGACTCTTCCTTTAATCCTGGAATTTTACTCAAAACCTGTTAATTCTTGCCTGAACTGCAATCTTCCTCACAGTAACTTGCTATAAGCAGCATGGAGGAACTGACAAACATGAACATCTCTCTTCAACTACTTCCCCTAGAGCTCATCTAAGAAGACACCTGGTCTGCATTCCGGATTGCTACAGGCAGCGCTTTTCATGAACAATTTTGCCAAAACAAAACAGGACTCTTCAACCTTCTAGCCACTGATCACCTGAGTACTAACCCAATGCCAAGTACTTGGGGTTTTGTTCCGGCAGTATCTGGGTTCAAATAGGATAATGTTAAGATTCAGGGTAATGTGAGCTGTTGTAAAACATTAGTCTAGAAATTTCATTGACTTATTGCATTAAGAGCTTATTTCTCTTTTATATAAAACTCCAGGATGGGTCACTCAGGGATCCATGCTGATGGAGGCTTTGCTGTCACTTGTCTTCAGTAAGTGTTTTCCAAGTTTGCTTTGGATATCAACTGCCAGCTAGCAGGAGGAGGAAGAGCATGAAGTTTTTCATAAAGGAAATTTAGGTGGTCAGTTCTGGAAGTAGGGCTTGTCCCTTTCATTATGCTTTAATCCATAACCACATTTAACTGTAAAGCAGGCTGGGGAAAGTCACCTGGCTGTGTGTTCAGGAGGAAGAGAAAATGGCTTTCCATAAAAACACTAGCAGTCTCTGCTACTGTGCCTTAAGCAGATAGGAGGTGTTTTTCTCATGTGACAAGAAGTCACAAAGGTAGGTTGTCCAAAGCTGGTGCACTAACTCTGTGATGACAATGAGGGGATAGTGTTTTTCTCCCCACACTCCACCCCTGCTTTGCCCAGGAAAACAGCACCCTCTCCTGAGATTTCTGACAACTTATTGGCCAGAATTGACTTAAGTGACCATTGTTAGTGGTAAGGGAAGCTGAGAAACTGGCATTTTAACTAGGCACATTTCCCCTCTGTTAAAATCAATTCAATTAATAAGAAAGAAGGGGAGAATGGATATGGGATAGCTGATTAGCTGTGTCTGCCTCAAAAATGTCTGTATTCTAAGAGGAACGTCTTTCCTGGTGCAGATCTCTTTTTCTTTTGGAAAGTTGCATATAAAACTTTTTCTATCTTCTAGAGACATTCAGAAATATTTATTATAAGTAAGTCTTTCAGCAACTTGTACCATGCCTAGAACATAGTAGGTACTAATAATTTTTTATTGAAATAGACTAATTAGCAAAGACATATATGCCTGTGTGAATGGAAGAGTCAAAAGGAGATGTCCTTCTGAGGACTCTAACATATGTTTGAGTAGATTGAGAGAGTTATTGTCTAATATACAAATAATTTTTCCTAGATATTTGTTATTTGTGAAGTAGCTTATGCCTTCCAAGGCCTCAAATATTTGCATTCCTAGAGAAAAATTAAGAAAAAACCAACAAACCCCAAAGAAAATCATAAAAAGTGTTCCCCAAAGAAGTGAAGGAAAATATCTTGTTAAAGACTCAACTTCTAGAAGGTAGGAGACTATTTTTTTTGGTATTGATTTCGAAACCAGAAAAATGAAAAGCTAACTGATTTTTGACTGAAATAAATTGATTATGCAAACATCTATTATTAATATGTCTGGAAAAATAATCTGGTCAAAAATAGCAAATGCCTTGACTACATGTCCATGAGTCTCTCTTTTTAACTTGCTTTGTCTGGTGGTTAGAACAGGGAGGGACAGACACGTGGGAGATACATGTTATGTGTCAGTCACTGCTGCTGGTGCTGCCACGGTTGCAAATGATGAGGCCAAAGCCACTTCACAGTTCTGCTTCGGAAGCCAAAAAAGACTTCCTGTGATGTCAGGCAGCCTGCGATAACCCAAATGGTGGCCCCAAAATGCACATCTCTGACATAAGCTGCCATTATCAAGCAATAATTATTTCTTCTTTTGAGGAGTCAGCTTGCCAATCACGCTGACATGCTTTCAGTTTATTTCAATGGTACACGTTTTCCTTTTGCATTTCTACGAAAAGAGTCTTTGACAGATGAAGTTACTTTCAGTGCCAGTCACTGCGTTGCTGGAAGTCTGTCTGGATGTCCCTTACTGCAAAAGTAAGTCCCTGCTGCGTCAAAGTGGGAATAAAAACATCTTGACAAGCTCATCTCTCTTGAGTCCCTCGGACAATGGACACTGGTGCGCTCTGAATCCAGGATTGTGCTGGGACAGCAGCAAGCTCACAGTTGTGGAATGTGCCCTTGGACATGGGATCACCTGGAGGTGGGGAATTTCAGCCAGGTGCTGGCATCAAAAGAGGTCTAAGCACATTCCTCTTGGATTTGTGCGCAGAGATATGTTTTTCCTAAAATTAAAAACTCACATTGTGAAAATTCTTTTTTTTTTTTTGAGTCTCACTCTGTTGCCTAGGCTGGAGTGCAGTGGCACGATCTTGGCTCACTGCAAGCTCCGCCTCTGGGGTTCAGGCCATTCTCCTGCCTCAGCCTCCCGAGTAGCTGGGACTACAGGTGCCTGCCACCATGCCTGGCTAATTTTTTGTATTTTTTAATAGACACGGGGTTTCACCGTGTTAGCCAGGATGGTCTCGATCTCCTGACCTTGTGATCCGCCCATCTCGGCCTCCCAAAGTGCTGGGATTACAGGCATGAGCCACCGCACCCGGCCACATTGTGAAAATTATTGTAAGAAAACAGGAAAACATTTTGACTCGCCTTGTCAGAAAATATACAACTTATTTCAGGTTATTTCTTCTTGAAGACTCATATTAAAAAAAAATACAACAGGAACCAAATTAAGACTGATTTTGCCACTTGTTGAATAGGAGAATGGAAACATGGTTTTGAGGATTGACCTCACTGGGGGTTCTGTGTTTCTCCTGTATTCACAGCCCTGGCTCCACAATCTATCCCAGAAATAGATTCTGAAATATATATATATATATATATATGTTTGAATATGTATGTGTGTGTATATATATATATTCAAAAGTTTGTTAGACTAAAATAGAAACTGGCATTTCTCTGTTACACTTTGTGATTTTGGGGTGACCTATGTATCCTCCGTGGATATAACTTTTAATTCTCTGGCTCCTTTTTAGAATCACTATTAGAGTTCACACGGCCTGCCTTTGTTTTCCAGGGGATTCTATAGGTCTCATGTTTCCTTTCTTTTGCCCAAGACTGCTGAGTTTTTGAAGAACATACAATAAAAATGGTTGGTGATATATATTTCAGTATATTTCTGATTGTCTAGGACTTTGTTCAAAAGATCTACATTTTCCTGCCTTGTATGTGGGGGATTGCCATGGACCCACTACTTTGAACTTTCCCTCTAGCTTCCTGGGAAAATTACCTGTGTGAAAAAAATGGTGCCTCCATGCATACCACAGACAACCATTGACAACTGGAAGGGACACTTCCCTCTCATTCACTCTCAAAATACACTCAATTGTTAAGGCCTGTGCATTTTTGCTTCCCAAATGTCATTTTTTTCCCCATTCTTGCCCCTATATTCTTGGTCCAATCTCTCACCTAAACCACTGCAATAACCTCCTGCCTACCGACCCATGTTTGCACTGGCTTCCCCAGTGCATTCTGTGCTTTCCAGCCAGAGTGGTCTTCTCTAAATGTAAATTGAGGATGTCATTTCCATACCTAAAACCTCTCAATGGCTTTGTCTAAAGACATGAAAATTCTTAACAAAGTCTAACAGTCCTGCATGACTTTATCTTATTCTTCTTCTGATTTTGTGTCTTTCTTGAAAACACTCTGCTCCTCCATGTC